>NC_042999.1:34263740-34348740 GCF_006345805.1 Octopus sinensis | reverse complement strand
AATGGGAAAGTAGTCCACCTATATATACTTTAAACTATAATTTAAATAAATTGTAAGTAGGATTTATATTATAAATTCTTCTATTTAGATTTGAATTAATATATAACACAATGTGTTACCATAACTATATAGGCATGTGTGTATGGAAATGTATAAGTATGCATTTTGTAATGATATATGTATATAGGTATAGATATAACTGAATATATAAACTTGTGTATGCGAATATGCATATGTATATATGTATGTGTGTGTATGTATATATACATAAATGGATAGTGTACGTTTGTATATATATAATATATATGTATATACATATATATATATATATATATATATATATATATATATATATATATATACAAATTAGAAATGGAAACCAAAACAACAAATTGGACAATTACAGAATTGAATTATTAAATAATAAATTCAATTGCTTTCAATTATTTTATACTAATAAATGACACGTCTCATAAATTACAACTGTTTCCACTTCATTAATGAACCCATGTTTTTCAAGAATGTTTAGATATAATTAGCTTTTATTGGATTAACATATCTTCATAAATAATCCATGAAAATTAACGATTGAAACTTTTTATAACTGTTAACGCTCAAAAAAAAAATCAACAAAAAAATCGTTTTGAGAGCGAGCTTAATTTTAAATAAATAATTTAACTGAAATTACGTAGATTCCTAAATTTAAATCTATTATTATCTACTTCTATAATCGATTTCATTATAATACATATATTCATATATACATGCCCCAGCATGGCCTCAGCCGGATGGCTGAAACAAGTAAAAGAATAAAAGAGTAAAAGAATATTCATATATACATATATTCATATATACATAGCTATATCTATATATCTATATAAAGATATATATATATATATATAAATATATATATCTTTACAAAATGCATACATATACATTTCCATACACACATGCCTATATAGTTATGGTAAAACGTTGTGTTATATATTAATTCAAATCTAAATAGAAGAATTTATAATATAAATCCTACTTACAATTTATTTAAATTATAGTTTAAAGTATATATAGCGGGACTACTTTCCCATTTATAGAAGCAATGCGAAAAACAAAAACAACTCGATACGGTTAACGAATAAACAATTAAAGTGCGTACATACAACAAAAACAAAGTGATACAAATACAAACAACGAGCCAAAATAAAACAGTATTCAAGATAAATACGCTATATCTTCACATATATCAAGTTATTCATTTACTCTCATATACGCATATCGATACGTTTAAAGAAAACGAAAAACGAAACTTAATCTATACAGACATAGACAAATAAATTCTACACATACATCAAAACCAAAGTAATACCAATATTAAGCAAATGTCTCTAGTACGAACAGCGAGCCGAACAACAAATTAAACAAGATAAATACGCCATATCTTCATGTGTATCCCATTATAGGCAGCTATGTAGTTGCATTAGTATGATGTATATAATAAATAAATAAATATATATATATATATATATATATATATATATATATATATATATATGTATATGTATGTATATATGTATGTAATTATGCATTAGTATGCATATATATATACGCACATTTGCACATACATATGCACTTATATATACACAGTCTTACATATATGCACATACATATACCCACATAGCTACTCATATGTGCCTAGATAAATATATATACGCACAAATACACCTATACTTACATATATACCCTTATATATACCTGGACACATATATATTCTGATATATACACCGTCATATATACACAAACACCTTCACATATGTGTACGTGACTTTTTCCATGTATAAGGATGTGTAAATATGTATATATATATATATATATATATATTATATATATATATGTGTGTGTGTGTGTGTGGTGTGTGTGTGTGTGCGTGTGTGTGTGTGCATGCGTATATATATACAAGGACCAACAAATATCTTCAACAATTTATATTTACATACATTTTTAGAATGGGAAAAATAATTAAGTTCTATTTATAATTTAAATTATCCATAATGTTAGTGTGATGCCGACAATGATCTCGGATCACAACATAATAGAGCTGTCTATGTATGGAACAAAAGCCCCCGCAGACACACAGCCTATACGAAGCACCCACCATCTCTCCAACTTAAACTTTCATAAAGCCAACTGGAAGTCGATTGAGAAAGAGATCCTCAAACAGGATTGGCCTGAATGTCTCTCCACACCGGACATAAACACGAAACACAAACACTTCATGTCCATAATACAAGCCATATGTGACAAATATGTCCCAATGTGCAGGGCCAGCACACACAAGAACAAAAACAGGATCCCTAGAGAAAGGAGGATTCTTATGAGACGACGGACAAGGATTGCAAACCGCCTGAGCAAGCACACCAAAAGTGGTGAGAAGTCTCGGCTCGAAAGAATGCTAATGGAAACTGAGAAAAGTCTACATCAGTCCCATGAAAAGGAGAGAGCAGATAAAGAAGCTTGGGTAATAGAAAATATAAAATCAAACCCTAAAGCTTTCTTTAAGTTTGCCAAAGAGACAGCCACAGTGCACCAGAGAATAGGACCTCTCTTCCAAAAAGATGGCTCTCTCACAGGAAATCCCACGAGGATAAGTGAAATACTGAATGAACAGTTCCAAAGTGTGTTCACTACACCTCTAGGACACAGGCAAGTAAACAACCCAGAAGAATTCTTTGCCACTTTACCAGCGACCAAAGAGACAAAAATTGAGTACATCAACATCGAAGAAGATGATATCACACTAGCCATTGATGAGATTGACACAAACTCAGCTGCTGGACCTGATGGATTCCCAGCGATCCTTCTCAAATCGTGCAAACGAGCCCTTGCAAAACCGCTACAGCTTCTTTTTCAGAGCTTTCTTGCAAGTGGTAAGCTCCCAGTCAAACTGAAAGAGGGGGTAATATGCCCTATCCATAAGGGAGGTAGCAGAGCAGATGCTAAAAATTATAGGCCTATCTCTCTGACCTCACACATCAGCAAAGTCATGGAACGAATAGTCCGTAAGAAACTAATCATGTTCCTTGAAGAAAATGACTTACTGTCTGACACCCAGCATGGATTTCGACCAGGTAGAGGCTGCCTAACACAGCTCCTGCAACACTATGACTGGGTGTTGAAACAGCTACTAAATGGCTCAAATGTGGATGTAATATATCTTGACTTTGATAAAGTCGACCATGGTATGATCTGTCACAAACTGCGTGGTCTCGGCATAGGCGGGAAACTTGGAGAGTGGCTGCACAACTTCCTAAAAGACAGAAAACAGGCAGTTGTGAGCAATGGAGCCACCTCCAGGGAAACGCAAATAACAAGCGGTGTCCCACAGGGCACTGTCTTGGGGCCACTGATGTTCATAGTGGCCCTTTCAGACATGCCTTCAGTTGCTACGATGACCACCCTTGCTAGCTATGCAGATGACACAAAAGTCTCCCACGCAATACAAAACCCTGAAAATATTGCGCATCTGCAACATGAGCTGGACACAATATACAGGTGGGCTGAGGACAACAACATGCAGTTTAATGCAGGTAAGTTCCAGGCCCTGCGCTACTGGCACACAAAGGTAAATGACGTGAAGACTGGATACACTGGCCCAGGAAGAATTGCAATCCCTGAGTCAAAATCAGTGCGTGACCTGGGCATTGACATGAGCAATGATGCATCTTTCCAAATGCATATTGCTAATCTGGTGATAAAATGCAGACGGCTAGCTGGATGGATTCTCCGAACTTTCAGAACAAGAGAGAAGGAGACACTGATGGTCCTATGGAAAACATTTGTCCTCAGCCGCTTGGACTACTGCTCCCAACTTTGGTCACCACACAATATAAAACAAACAGCAGAACTCGAAGCAACTCAGAGAAGCTACACAAAGAAAATCGTCTCAATGCAAAATGTCAGCTACTGGGAAAGACTGAAGGTATTAAACCTCTTCTCCCTGGAGCGGAGGCGGGAGAGATATGCAGTGATATACATCTGGAAAATCCTGGAGGGTCTTGTCCCAAACTTTGGCATTCAAAGTTACTCCAACCGCAGAACGGGGCGCCGCTGCGTGGTGCCAAGGATTCCAACATCACCATCAAAATACAGGTCCAGATACTGCAACAGCTTGGTTTCAGAGGACCACAGCTCTTTAACATCCTCCCTAAATGCCTGAGAGACTTACATGGTGTGGATGTGGGTTTCTTTGAAACTAAACTGGATCTCTTCTTGTTGGGAGTCCCAGATGAACCTACCTCACGACAGGAGACACGGATGCGGGCAGCAGCATCGAACTCCCTTGTTGATCAAGTGCCACGTATCAGAGGTGGATTCACAAACTAGTGTAGCTCATTCAGCGGTGGTGCCCCAGCATGGCCGCGGCCTTCGGGCTAAAACATTTTTAAGGATTTAAGGATTTAAGGATTTATAATCATGAAAGTTATTTATTTGCTTTAAATAATAGATAAAATTATCTATCATAAGGTTTCAATATAGCAGCCTATAATAATAAGTAATAAAAATCATTTATATCTAGTAAATACATATTTATTTTTATGTAGGCAAGAATTAATTTTTCATTCCGCAATTTAAGTAAAGGAAGTGTAGCCATTATAATAAATAATTTCTCATTCAAATAAAGAACACACTTCTTATTTCGTATATTATAGCTAGGTGCAGTAACCTACATATCCAATTCGAGATTAAATTTATTCGTTGATCTTTAAGCTTCCATATGAATTTACTTAGACCCGTTGAATCTCCTATTCCGAAATGTATATAAATTTGTTGATAAACGATTCTTAATTTCTTTTTTAGTTGATCCAATATAAATATATTTATTATTAATTTCTATGGTAACTTCACATTGGTATACTGCATTTTTAATTTTACTTAAATTTTTAACCATACAGCTAACTTTATTTTTACGATCACATGCTTTATAAGAAAAATCATTAATAACAGTTGATGAGGAGGCTTTACATGTTACTGATTTCCGTTTCTTATTATAAATATTGTGTTTATTAATTAAATACCTAGTAGTATCACTACTAATAAACATATATATGTATGTCACTAATGAATGAGAATGAAAAAGTAAACAAACCTGAATTCAAAATAATCGCAGATATCACGAGTTACAGCAATGCCTGATTATAAATGTTGGACCTATAGTGCAATATGAGCTCCGAAAGCCCAATAAGATAACAGAGCTTATTTCATGATTTTGTACATACTTTATGGTATGTATCTTAACATTTACTGTACGTATTTTAATATGATTTTATATGCTTTGATTCTTATTTAATATACGGTAACATAATTTTATGTGCTTTTAACAGTTTTCTAGCGACTTTACGATTCCAATATTTGTGACCGACGGACGTAAAGTCGAGTGAATTTGCTTAAATTGATTTTTATTTTTCCAGATATTATTTTTGGAAACCAGCGGATAATCGAGAACAACTTCAATGGAAACGACACCAGCCGAGGTAGGCATGCATATACATATATATACCATGTATATATATACATATATATATATATATATATATATATATATATACATATATATATATATATACATATCTATATGCATGTAGCTGCCTCTAATAAGCAAAACCTCTCTCTTTACTATCAAAACTCACATACTACAACTCTAGTAATACGAACACTCAACACACACACAGCTCCAGCATGATATCCTTACATTAGACCACAACAACAACCTAACCCATCCTACTTACAACAACTAAACACATCCTACTGACACTGCCAGGAACACCACCACAATCTCTAACACCCTTAAAAATATTAAATTAATAACAACAATAGTAATAATAGCAATGATGGTAATGATAACGTTAATAATACTAATAATATAGAATCTTCTAACCCTTTTTATAACCCCTCTTCCGACGATATTACCTCCCCTATTACTGAACACTATCCCCAAAATTCACCTAATTGTAATTGCAGAAGATATAATGTAATTTACAAATGCACTGTCCTTAATATGTTACACAGCCATATTCATAGGATCAACCAAACATTTTAAGCAACGATATGCCACTCACCTCCATTCTTATCGATGCAATAAACATAGTAAATCTACAACGCTCGCCAACCACATACATCATCTCAAAAATACAAATATATCCTACACTCTGTCATGGTTCATACTGGACTCTGGGCTTCCCTACCGAGGTCAACGCTCAACCTGCAAGCTTTGCATCCTACACTCTGTCATGGTTCATACTGGACTCTGGGCTTCCCTACCGAGGTCAACGCTCAACCTGCAAGCTTTGCCTGAAGGAGGCATTACAAATATTAAAGCACAACTCTCCAGCACTGCTAAATAAACATAGTGAGGCACTAAGCACATGCAACCATCGCTTTTTTCACACATGCGAACAATGCGAAACTGTTCGCTGGCTACGTTGAAGACCAAATATCCTCATGATTCTTTGGTCCCACTCCCGAAATATACAGTTATGCTAACGATGACTGAATCGGTGCGCCGTCACTCTTCCGCGAATAACTAGACGCCTTCCTCTCTTTTGACCAACCCTTACATACTGCCCTCGAATTCTCACCCTTAACTCCCTCCTTCGAGATTGGCTTTCCCTTTATTTTATTACTTTCTTGATAAACATGCTAGAATGATATGTGATGACCTGAGGTCCTATATCTTGGACTTCCGCCTACCGATTGCTTTCCGTTCGTGGCAAAATTAATAGTGAAGACTAATTAAACATTTTATCTAATCAAATTCATCTTATGGTTGTGGGATCTTGTGAAGTTGAACATCTTATTTAGCCAGCACAGTCATCAGAACTCAATATTATTGAACATTCATGGTGAATTTTAGAAAAATAGCAAAGGAGTCGATATCCTCCACCATCATCACTACAAGAACTGGTGACAGTTTTAGCTGAAAAATGGACGAAAATTCCTTTGCAAACAATTCGAACTTTGTATTAGTCCATACCTCGTAGAATTCAAGCTGTAATTACTGCTAAAGGCGGTCCTACCCCATATTAAAATAAATGTGTTTGAAACTTTCAGGCGTTTCCATTGTTTTGTCGAAATTTGAGTGCAGCACCCTAAGAATTAAGCTATGCGCTTTCACACACACCACACACACACACACACACACACACACACACGCACACACGCACGCACACACTCATATATATATGTATATATATATATCCGCATACATATATATATGTACATATACATATGTACATATATATATATACATATTTATATATATTATATATATCTGCATACATATTTATGCACATATATATATATATATATATATATATATATATATATATATTCATAATTAATCAATATAGGGTGGCAAAAACAAAAAAATTGTAGAATTTTTGCCACCAGCGGCCTAGTGGGAAAAAATTAAATAGTCATAGACCATTTTTAAGTTCAACATCAACAATCAAGGAACGGCCATAATAGGCCATTCACCCACTAGAAATAACAGCCAAAGCTTCAACCGCAAATAAAAATCAATTCCGTAAACCAGGAGAAAATTTAAAAAACATTTACCCTGTAATTTCTTATACGATGCACCGTTTCATCTGCTGTTTAATGGTAAACTAACCTGATTAAATTAAATCAAGCCAATATTCTATAGGCCCTCAGATTCTTCAGTAAGAAATAGCCCAAGTCGGAACAGATATTTTCACGAGGCATTTCCGACCCTGCCAAGGTAATATCTGACCTAAAATTTTCAAATCGTCGCACTCGCGCCAAATTTATCGGCAGCAAATAAATATAAGCCGTCGATTCCATTACGGAATTAAACAGAAAATTCATAATTAATCAATATAGGGTGGCAAAAAAAAATTTGTAGAATTTTTTTGCCACCAGCGGCCTAGTGGGAAAAAATTAAATAGTCATAGACCATTTTTAAGTTCAACATCAAGAATCAAGGAACGGCCATAATAGGCCATTCACCCACTAGAAATAACAGCCAAAGCTTCAACCGCAAATAAAAATCAATTCCGTAAACAAGGAGAAAATTTAAAAAACATTTACCCTGTAATTTCTTATACGATGCACCGTTTCATCTGATGTTTAATGGTAAACTAACCTGATTAAATTAAATCAAGCCAATCTTCCATAGGCCCTCAGATTCTTCAGTAAGAAATAGCCCAAGTCGGAACAGATATTTTCACGAGGCATTTCCGACCCTGCCAAGGTAATATCTGACCTAAAATTTTCAAATCGTCGCACTCGCGCCAATTTATCGGCAGCAAATAAATATAAGCCGTCGATTCCATTACGGAATTAACCAGAAAATTCATAATTAATCAATATAGGGTGGCAAAAAAAATTTTGTAGAATTTTTTTGCCACCAGCGGCCTAGTGGGAAAAAATTAAATAGTCATAGACCATTTTTAAGTTCAACATCAACAATCAAGGAACGGCCATAATAGGCCATTCACCCACTAGAAATAACAGCCAAAGCTTCAACCGCAAATAAAAATCAATTCCGTAAACCAGGAGAAAATTTAAAAAACATTTACCCTGTAATTTCTTATACGATGCACCGTTTCATCTGCTGTTTAATGGTAAACTAACCTGATTAAATTAAATCAAGCCAATCTTCTATAGGCCCTCAGATTCTTCAGTAAGAAATAGCCCAAGTCGGAACAAATATTTTCACGAGGCATTTCCGACCCTGCCAAGGTAATATCTGACCTAAAATTTTCAAATCGTCGCACTCGCGCCAAATTTATCGGCAGCAAATAAATATAAGCCGTCGATTCCATTACGGAATTAACCAGAAAATTCATAATTAATCAATATAGGGTGGCAAAAAAAATTTGTAGAATTTTTTTGCCACCAGCGGCCTAGTGGGAAAAAATTAAATAGTCATAGACCATTTTTAAGTTCAACATCATCAATCAAGGAACGGCCATAATAGGCCATTCACCCACTAGAAATAACAGCCAAAGCTTCAACCGCAAATAAAAATCAATTCCGTAAACCAGGAGAAAATTTAAAAAACATTTACCCTGTAAATTCTTATACGATGCACCGTTTCATCTGCTGTTTAATGGTAAACTAACCTGATTAAATTAAATCAAGCCAATCTTCCATAGGCCCTCAGATTCTTCAGTAAGAAATAGCCCAAGTCGGAACAGATATTTTCACGAGGCATTTCCGACCCTGCCAAGGTAATATCTGACCTAAAATTTTCAAATCGTCGCACTCGCGCCAAATTTATCGGCAGCAAATAAATATAAGCCGTCGATTCCATTACGGAATTAACCAGAAAATTCATAATTAATCAATATAGGGTGGCAAAAAAAATTTGTAGAATTTTTTTGCCACCAGCGGCCTAGTGGGAAAAAATTAAATAGTCATAGACCATTTTTAAGTTCAACATCAAGAATCAAGGAACGGCCATAATAGGCCATTCACCCACTAGAAATAACAGCCAAAGCTTCAACCGCAAATAAAAATCAATTCCGTAAACAAGGAGAAAATTTAAAAAACATTTACCCTGTAATTTCTTATACGATGCACCGTTTCATCTGATGTTTAATGGTAAACTAACCTGATTAAATTAAATCAAGCCAATCTTCCATAGGCCCTCAGATTCTTCAGTAAGAAATAGCCCAAGTCGGAACAAGATATTTTCACGAGGCATTTCCGACCCTGCCAAGGTAATATCTGACCTAAAATTTTCAAATCGTCGCACTCGCGCCAAATTTATCGGCAGCAAATAAAATAAGCCGTCGATTCCATTACGGAATTAACCAGAAAATTCATAATTAATCAATATAGGGTGGCAAAAAAAATTTTGTAGAATTTTTTTGCCACCAGCGGCCTAGTGGGAAAAAATTAAATAGTCATAGACCATTTTTAAGTTCAACATCATCAATCAAGGAACGGCCATAATAGGCCATTCACCCACTAGAAATAACAGCCAAAGCTTCAACCGCAAATAAAATCAATTCCGTAAAAGGAGAAAATTTAAAAAAACATTTACCCTGTAAATTCTTATACGATGCACCGTTTCATCTGCTGTTTAATGGTAAACTAACCTGATTAAATTAAATCAAGCCAATCTTCCATAGGCCCTCAGATTCTTCAGTAAGAAATAGCCCAAGTCGGAACAGATATTTTCACGAGGCATTTCCGACCCTGCCAAGGTAATATCTGACCTAAAATTTTCAAATCGTCGCACTCGCGCCAAATTTATCGGCAGCAAATAAATATAAGCCGTCGATTCCATTACGGAATTAAACAGAAAATTCATAATTAATCAATATAGGGTGGCAAAAAAAAATTTGTAGAATTTTTTTGCCACCAGCGGCCTAGTGGGAAAAAATTAAATAGTCATAGACCATTTTTAAGTTCAACATCAAGAATCAAGGAACGGCCATAATAGGCCATTCACCCACTAGAAATAACAGCCAAAGCTTCAACCGCAAATAAAAATCAATTCCGTAAACAAGGAGAAAATTAAAAAACATTTACCCTGTAATTTCTTATACGATGCACCGTTTCATCTGATGTTTAATGGTAAACTAACCTGATTAAATTAAATCAAGCCAATCTTCCATAGGCCCTCAGATTCTTCAGTAAGAAATAGCCCAAGTCGGAACAGAATTTTTCACGAGGCATTTCCGACCCTGCCAAGGTAATATCTGACCTAAAATTTTCAAATCGTCGCACTCGCGCCAAATTTATCGGCAGCAAATAAATATAAGCCGTCGATTCCATTACGGAATTAACCAAAAATTCATAATTAATCAATATAGGGTGGCAAAAAAAATTTTGTAGAATTTTTTTGCCACCAGCGGCCTAGTGGGAAAAATTAAATAGTCATAGACCATTTTTAAGTTCAACATCAACAATCAAGGAACGGCCATAATAGGCCATTCACCCACTAGAAATAACAGCCAAAGCTTCAACCGCAAATAAAAATCAATTCCGTAAACCAGGAGAAAATTTAAAAAACATTTACCCTGTAATTTCTTATACGATGCACCGTTTCATCTGCTGTTTAATGGTAAACTAACCTGATTAAATTAAATCAAGCCAATCTTCCATAGGCCCTCAGATTCTACAGTAAGAAATAGCCCAAGTCGGAACAGATATTTTCACGAGGCATTTCCGACCCCTGCCAAGGTAATATCTGACCTAAAATTTTCTAATCGTCGCACTCGCGCCAAATTTATCGGCAGCAAATAAATATAAGCCGTCGATTCCATTACGGAATTAACCAGAAAATTCATAATTAATCAATATAGGGTGGCAAAAAAAAATTTTGTAGAATTTTTTTGCCACCAGCGGCCTAGTGGGAAAAAATTAAATAGTCATAGACTATTTTTAAGTTCAACATCAACAATCAAGGAACGGCCATAATAGGCCATTCACCGACTAGAAATAACAGCCAAAGCTTCAACCGCAAATAAAAATCAATTCCGTAAACCAGGAGAAAATTTAAAAAAACATTTACCCTGTAATTTCTTATACGATGCACCGTTTCATCTGATGTTTAATGGTAAACTAACCTGATTAAATTAAATCAAGCCAATCTTCCATAGGCCCTCAGATTCTTCAGTAAGAAATAGCCCAAGTCGGAACAGATATTTTCACGAGGCATTTCCGACCCTGTCTATGACTATTTAATTTTTTCCCACTAGGCCGCTGGTGGCAAGAAAATTCTACAAAATTTTTTTTGCCACCCTATATTGATTAATTATGAATTTTCTGGTTAATTCCGTAATGGAATCGACGGCTTATATTTATTTGCTGCCGATAAATTTGGCGCGAGTGCGACGATTTGAAAATTTTAGGTCAGATATTACCTTGGCAGGGTCGGAAATGCCTCGTGAAAATATCTGTTCCGACTTGGGCTATTTCTTACTGAAGAATCTGAGGGCCTATGGAAGATTGGCTTGATTTAATTTAATCAGGTTTGTTTACCATTAAACATGAGATGAAACGGTGCATCGTATAAGAAATTACAGGGTAAATGTTTTTTAAATTTTCTCCTTGTTTACGGAATTGATTTTTATTTGCGGTTGAAGCTTTGGCTGTTATTTCTAGTGGGTGAATGGCCTATTATGGCCGTTCCTTGATTGTTGATGTTGAACTTAAAAATGGTCTATGACTATTTAATTTTTTCCCACTGGGCCGCTGGTGGCAAAAAAATTCTACAATTTTTTTTTGCCACCCTATATTGATTAATTATGAATTTTCTGGTTAATTCCGTAATGGAATCGACGGCTTATATTTATTTGCTGCCGATAAATTTGGCGCGAGTGCGACGATTTGAAAATTTTAGGTCAGATATTACCTTGGCAGGGTCGGAAATGCCTCATGAAAATATCTGTTCCGACTTGGGCTATTTCTTACTGAAGAATCTGAGGGCCTATGGAAGATTGGCTTGATTTAATTTAATCAGGTTAGTTTACCATTAAACAGCAGATGAAACGGTGCATCGTATAAGAAATTACAGGGTAAATGTTTTTTAAATTTTCTCCTGGTTTACGGAATTGATTTTTATTTGCGGTTGAAGCTTTGGCTGTTATTTCTAGTGGGTGAATGGCCTATTATGGCCGTTCCTTTTTGTTGATGTTGAACTTAAAAATGGTCTATGACTATTTAATTTTTTCCCACTAGGCCGCTGGTGGCAAAAAATTCTACAAAATTTTTTTTGCCACCCTATGTTGATTAATTATGAATTTTCTGGTTAATTCCGTAATGTAATCGACGGCTTATATTTATTTGCTGCCGATAAATTTGGCGCGAGTGCGACGATTTGAAAATTTTAGGTCAGATATTACCTTGGCAGGGTCGGAAATGCCTCGTGAAAATATCTGTTCCGACTTGGGCTATTTCTTACTGAAGAATCTGAGGGCCTATGGAAGATTGGCTTGATTTAATTTAATCAGGTTAGTTTACCATTAAACAGCAGATGAAACGGTGCATCGTATAAGAAATTACAGGGTAAATGTTTTTAAAATTTTCTCCTGGTTTACGGAATTGATTTTTATTTGCGGTTGAAGCTTTGGCTGTTATTTCTAGTGGGTGAATGGCCTATTATGGCCGTTCCTTGATTGTTGATATATATATATATATATAATATATATATATATATATATATATTATATATATATATATATATATTATATATATATATACGTTTAAATATTTGTTGTGCAAGATTTTTTATGTAAAGTCGTGTGTTGAAACAGATATCGTTATATTTCGGAATGGTCATATTGCCAGTTTAGCCAAACTAGAATGGAGCAATAGCACACACCACAACATATGACGATAGTGGATTCTGCAAACATAATAAATACACAGATAATTAAAGAAATAGAAATGAATAACTATATATATGTATATATATCTATGTATGTATATGTGTATATATATATATATGTATATGTGTATATATGTGTGTATATATATATATATGTATATATATATATATATATATATATATATATATATTTTTTCGATTAGATTTATTATTATTATTACTAATATTGTTGTTATACATACATACAAGCATATGTAATGATAATAATGGGTGGATGTAAACACATGAACAAAATTAGAACAAAAGCAACAACAACAAAAACAAAATACAAATTACAAGAATGTATATAAACAGAAGATACAAATATTACAGGCATCCCCCACACACACACTAAATAAACATAGACGCACATAGAGATATAAGCATGCGCAAATGAAGACATACAATAGAAATACAAAATGGCTGACGGTTAGTAAGGAGAGACACAAATAAATGAGAAGAAAACAAAGGACCACTGATGCGGTCACAGGAGTGTAACGAAAGAACTTTGGCCGAAATAAGATTAAGATTAATGTAAATAATAAATATCACTGAAGCAAAATAACACCAAATATATAGTGCGTGTGTTTTATTGGCTAAACTGGCAATATGACCATTCCGAAATATATATATATATATATATATATATATAAATATATATATATCTGCATACATATATATGTACATATATATATATATATATATATATAATATATATATATAATATATATATACTTCTTATATGCATATATATATACATACATATACATCCATCTGTACATACATACATATTTGTACTCACAGACATACGCATGTGTGTATGAGTGTAGGTGTGGTGTGGTGTGGTGTGTATGTAAACTATATAATTTATGTAAACTGGGTTTAGTTCTTGGTTGGATCTATTTGTTTTTACACATGCCGTGTATGAACAGAATCGGGATCATGATTTCATTTACGTGCAAGTAACAGGAAAAAAGTAAAAATAAAAATTACAGTAAGTGATTGTGCTAACAGCTTTATAAAATGTTGCCGTGTTTGTGCATGCACAGAATTAATAAACTTGACAACAACTAACAATATTCTGTCAACCATTATTCGGCAGTTAAATAGCTGCAAAGAAAATCCATAGGCAAATAATACATTTATAAATATATTTCCTTTAGGCATCATACTGCAATTGGCAAAAGAAATTTCACTAATGGACTAGACACATCGTGCTTTTAGCCTTAGGGATGTTTGCAAGTTCTGTAATATCATAAAGACCAAAAATTTAGTTGTGGAGGAAAAATTGTATTTGAGTAAGTTTCCTTCAAGCAAATGCACAACTTGCATTTCGGCAATGTGTAAATTCACCTCACTCTTCTGTTGGGTCACTTTGAGTACACTTACATGATGTTAATGTTAACGTAGATGGATGGAAGCACTCCGTCGGTTACGACGATGAGGGTTCCGGTTGATCCGAATCAACGGAACAGCCTGCTCGTGAAATTAACGTGTAAGTGGCTGAGCACTCCACAGATACGTGCACCCTTAACGTAGTTCTCGGGGATATTCAGCGTGACACAGAGAGTGACAAGGCCGGCCCTTTGAAATACAGGTACAACAGAAACAGGAAGTAAGAGTGAGAGAAAGTTGTGGTGAAAGAGTACAGCAGGGATCACCATCCCTGCCGGAGCCTCGTGGAGCTTTTAGGTGTTTTCGCTCAATAAACACTCACAACGCCCGGTCTGGGAATCGAAACTGCGATCCTATGACCGCGAGTCCGCTACCCTAACTACTGGGCCATTGCGCCTCCATGTTAACGTAGAAGACAGCAGTGCATAGATACATTGCTGTTCCATGGTATATTGAGTGCTGAGATCGATCCTTTATGCGCATGTATGTATCTTTGTGCACATGTGTGTGTGTATGTGTGTGTTTGTGTGTATGAGTGTGTGTGTGCGAACATAAGTAGGTTGTGATATTACGTTTAAAATTTCTCGGCAATAACGAAGAATCCGTTCACAAAATCTATGTTATCCTTAAACATTAGACTTCGAATAAGTAGAAATTAATATATGTATCAACATATGTATGACTGCCATTATTCAGGTAGGTATTCTATTGGGTTGCCTGGAAAGTTCGCGCCGATTTATAGTAGCTTACCTTCCCACTTTTTTCATAACATGGTTGAGTTCATAAAATAGGATTTGACTACACCTCCATTCAGAGCACAGTTTAAGCTATCTTTTCGTGGAAGAAGGTTAATGTTCCTATAACCTGTATTAATTCTGTAACCCTTTAAAATGGAAGATAAGAAAGTTCATTTTTCCGTAAAGGGAAAGATGCCTCACAAGCAACTAAAGAAATATGCGCAGTTTACGGTGATGTTTCTTTATCCGAAAGAACTGTACGGAAGTGTTTCGCAAGGTTCCGAGCTGGAGATTGTAGCCTTACTGATAAAGAGTGATCAGGCAGACCATCCCTACAGATGATGACCAAATCAAGTCATTAATTGAGAATAACTCACATTGTACAACCCGAGAATTGGCAGAAAGCTTCAACCTATCAAAATCCGACGTTCATGAGTACCTGGTAAAGCTTGGGTACACAAATCTCTACGACATTTGGGCACCTTTTGGATCGCATTTCCATCTGTGATAGATTATCTACCGAAATGTTCAGAGAAAGCGATCCTGGAGTAAGCGACATGAGCCACTCTTAGCCACCCCAAAAGCGGGTCTTCAATCTAAAAAAGTGTTGCTTGTGTCTGGTGGGATTGGAAAGGAATTCTGTAATCTGAGCTTCTACCAAGTAACCAGACAATTAATTCTGAGAAATACGGCACACAGGAAGGGTGTTGTTTTCCAACACGATAATGCAAGACCGCACGTTCCTTTGGGAACCAGACAAAAAGTTGCTGCAGCTCGGCTGAGATGTGTTACCCCACCCTCCATATTTACCAGATATTACTCCTTCGGATTTCCATTTATTCAGGTCTTTGCAGAATAGTCTTAATGGTAACACTTTCAATTCCTTGGATAACGTAAAAAGATATCTTGATGAATTCTTTGCCATGAAACCACCTCAATTCTAGGAAGAGGGTATTTTCAAGTTAAAGGAAAGATGGAGACGCATTGTGCAACAAAATGGTTTATATTTGGTTGATGAAAAATGGTTGATAAAAATGTAATAGCAAGTATTTATTGACCTTTTTCTTTCCTTTAAAAATCGGCACGTATTTTCCAGACAACTCAATATTTTTCACTCATCTACTGCTTTATGTTAAGATTTGCTGAGCAACTATTTTTTCTCACCTGTACACAGTTTCTCTTCTATATTTCAAATCATTATATCAGGTTTGTTCTGCTTATATTTTATTGAGGATTTTACTGGGGCATTCCACCAGTACTCCTTTTTATTATGAATGGCTATGGCTTCTACCAAAGAGTGAGTATTTATTTATTTGTCCTCGAGTTATCCTTCCGACAGATTTCATTATAGAGTGTCCTAGCTCCAACATCATGTCACTTTGGTAGATGAAACCGTGATGACATTTTCGGACAATTGTTTATTATGTGGATGATATCTTCGGTCTTAACTCGACAAAGTCTGCATCGGATGTCACATTTTACTGCTTTTCCAGCATCTTTATCACCTTTGTGCATCAGGTAGGTTTTGGAATTTCCTGTTCCTGGATTGCAAATACTTACCCTTCAACGTCGGCGGTATTAAAACGGCTATTGGTCTGTGATAGACTGCTTTGATGATCAGTGTTACTATCATCTCGGAGCTTTCTACTAACATATCTATGCATAATCTGCTCATATATGTTCATCCTTTCATCTGACGATTCTCTCGGCATGTATATTAAAGGTTATCAGACAAGGAATGTTGATCAAAGAGCTGTCTTCCAAGTCTTATGATGTTATCAGCCTCGTGTATGCAAACTTGGTCAAGGGGGGCACTTCAACACTTGGTAGTTAACATATGTTGCCTATGTATGTATATATGCATGCATGTATGTATGTCATTGTTCAATTTTAATTCGATATTTCTTGCTAATGGAGAAAGAGCCAGTTTCTAACGTACATTCAGGTCTTCTTTATTGGAATTTCAACATCAACAACATGGTAGTTTTGTTTGGATGTATGTATGTGTATGTGCAGATTTGTATGTTTTGCTTTATGTATATATTATCATGCATATATTTGCATATCTAAAGATGTTAACTGATAAATTTCTGGAATGTTTTACAGATTTTTACAGTTCTAGTGATGTACTGGATCTGCAGTCTTCGAGTTAGCTTCCTCCTTTCTGGTTTTGAGAAGCCAAATTTCTCAAGATTAGTATTTAGGCAATGTGTTAGATATCCTAGGACCCCAATAATTACAGGTATAAACCAGAACTTGTATTCTGGATAGAGTAACGGTAGATTTCTCAATAGTTCAGTATAGGTGTTCTCTTTTACACTAACCTGCAGCTTTATATTAATATCCCTTGGGCCGTAATTTCCACAAATTACTCTTCTCTGTTACTCTTCTCTATCCAAAATCATTATATCAGGTATGTTGTGCTTAGATTTTATTGAGGTTTTCACTGGAACATTCCACCAGTACACCTTTTTATGATGAGTGGCTATGGCTTCTACCATACTGTGAGTACTTATTTCTTTGTCCTCGGGGTTATGTTAATATCTGCTGGCCATGTATGAATGATTTTGTTTGATTTTTTTATTAAGTTCTTATTGAGAAAGTTCATGCTGATCGTTAACAGATGAACAAAAATATTTTACTGTCCCCGCTGACTGTAAATGTGGATGTGTTGGTTGAAATATTGATGCAGGCATCCATGTGTGTGCATCTGTTCCCATAATAATACAAGATGGAAAATTCTTCTATGTGTGTATGTATGTACGTATATATATGTGAATGTATAGGGTGTTCGGGCTAAATTTGATGACTTTTTAAGTCTCCTATTTTTCAAGGAGAGTCAACGGCGTTAGAGAGAAAAGATATTAAAGTTTTAGTTGAGACAATGTTATCTGATATGGAGGACTCACTGATGACGTAATGCCAGGAGATATTCGAGGAACAAACAGGTCAATTCAGATATATTTGACCTCAATAATATAATCTAATGATATTCGGTCGCATCATGAAATGTTTTGGAATCTCATTATATGTATCATCAATGTTCATTATTCCATATCAGTTTACCCTCTTTCGTGGCTATTGCTGGATTAACAATCTCTAATCGTGCTTCTCTTCGCTCTATATGAATACATTATTCTGGTGTAGTAATTGTGTTTGTAGTAAAATAACCAATAGCAGCAGAAGCATTGGAAATATTGGTGGAAATGGTGTTTGTTATGTTTGTGATGCTCGTATTGATTACCTCTGAAAATATTTCAAATGTAAGAGTAGGACCTAGTGAAATTGTTAAGCGTGATGCGTGATGTATTATTGTTGTTGTTGTTATTTGTTCCTTCTCCAGCCACGCCTGGCTCATAAGGGCCGGTTTCCCGGTTTCCTTGTTGTATAGGTCCCCCACCTGGATTGGACGCTGGTCTGTCGCAGGTGAACTGCAAGATGCAGGAGGGAGGAACGAGTGAGAGAAAGTTGTGGTGGCGAAAGAGTCAGCAGACGTTTCGCCATTAGCTTCTTCCGGAGCCGCGTGGAGCTTAGGTGTTTCGCTCCTAAACACACACATCGCCCGGTCTGAGATTCGAACCCGCGATCCCTCAACCGCGATTCCGCTACTCTAACCACTAGACCATGTGCCTCCACTGATGTATTATTAGTTTATCATATTATATCAGTTATATTAATATATATCATATTATATTATTGGTAGTTTACGCTTGAATATACTGCAAATGAGAAGTCACCTTAATACCTGTTTTCCCCTATGTTCAGAAGAACCAGTTTTTTTTACTGATGATAATAGAGAAAATTCTTAAGCTGATGAGTCAATCCCATGAAGAAGTTTCCCTTCGTGGCAACAATATACGTGCTACTTCATTGATTAGACAATTGTTTCTTAATTAGTTTGAACTGCTGGTGTATGTTCATACTGGAACACGGCTTTGTATTTAGTTGCATTTTAAGATTACATTTCTGTTATTTCAAAGATAGTTCTAAAATTAGCACTTCCCTGATTAAAGATTTGAGTTATTTGTGGTTACTACAGCCTGAAGATAACCTACTTGAATTCATTAAAAGTTCCATCGTCCCGTTCCTGAATATTCACATTATTCTTGTACACACGCACACACACACACGCCAACACATGCACTAACATATATACACAATCACAAACACGTACACACACTTTGCTGAATAAAATTCCATGATGTTTCTTCAATCTATTAAGCCATCTGGCACTATAATCGCACTCACATATTAATTTAACTTCTGTATGGGACATCTAAGCCTGATCTTGCTGGAAGGTGCCAGACAATTTCATTTCAACACTCCTGAATTGTCGAAACTGTCCATCACCACATGGTCGTACTCAGTGCTCTTAGCATCAATAACTCATTGAGTTTTTTTAATAAAAGCAGGAGTGGCTGTGTAGTAAGTAGCTTGTTTACCAGCCACATGGTTCCGGGTTCAGTTCCACTGCGTGGCACCTTGGGCTAGTGTCTTCTACTATAGATTCGGGCCGACCAAAGCCTTGTGAGTGAATTTGGTAGACGGAAACTGAAAGAAGCCCGTCGTATATATATATATATATATATATATATATATATATATATATATATGCGTGTGTGTGTTTGTGTGTCTGTGTTTGTCCCCCTAGCATTGCTTGACAACTGAGGCTGGGGTGTTTACGCCCCCGTTACTTAGCGGTTCGGCAAAAGAGACCGATAGAATAAGTACTGGGCTTATAAAACAATAAGTCCCAGGGTCGAGTTGCTCGATTAAAGGCGGTGCTCCAGCATGGCCGCAGTCAAATGACTGAAGCAAGTTAAAGAGTAAAAAGAGAGTAAAGAGTTATAATATTGATTTAGTTCTCCGAATAATTGACTGCATAGGACATCGATACCTTTTTCCTTTGGATATATTCGTTGTAAAAAAATATATAACCAGATGGCATATCTAAAAAAGCCTACACACTAAATAATACGTTCCAGTTTTCTCAAAACTTAAGTTTACCTTGAAATACTATTGGCTACTCTTCTCGATTGACATCATTTCTGTCCCATACATATCTCTTAGAAGACGTAGATAGGTTAGATTTAAGCAAAATGAGCTACGAATCTCGTAAAATCGAGGCATCACGGCGACTGTAGTTTACAATATCTAAGCAGCAATATTTGCCCGCCTTATGTTAATTTCAAGATATGCCATAATTTTTTATGATAATTTGTTGGGGCTATCACCTCGTAACATTTCGTCTTGATTTCGATATTGGTATTGTTAATCATTTGTTATGTATTATGTAGTTTACCAGAATATTCGAATTAAATTTTAATGTAAATCTGCGCGAATGGAACCCTTACTAATGTTGTTTTCCAATATAAAAAGAATATGAATAAAATCCTTAGAAATACCTTGTAGCTGACATGATATCGAAATATTTCTGCCTATGGCTAAATATATCATTTCTCTGCTATACATGGAATATTTCATTACACTCTATCTTTGTTTTCACAAACATATCCTTGTACTATTAAAACGCTCACATGAATTCATGTGCATCATAACAACACTCACACACAAACACAGACAGACAGACATATAGCTAGATAGCTAGATTTCATTTTTGGATTTGGTTTGCATGATTCCTTATATGAGTTCGTATGTTGAAGCATATTCTGTTGTGTATGGGGAAAGTCATTTTCTTTTTGTGCCTTATATTTTAACACAATTTTCGTTGCGTCTTGCAACCTTTTCAATAGTCTTGACTCTCAAGTCTATTGAAAAGTTTGCAAGACGCAACCAAAATTTTAGGAAAAGAAAAATAAGTTGAAATTTTACGGGTGAGTATGTTAAAAAAGAAAATGACTCTCCTCAGACACAATAGAGAGATATAGATATGCAAGAATAGCTACAATTTATATTTATGACTATTAAAATGACGTTGCATAACATCTGACACGCTGCCCTACAATTGTTATCATAATTTCATCATTGATCAAAATTGTTGCATATCTATATCGATCTTTTAAATACAGCTTTGTGTCAGTTTTTGTTGTATTTCACAATGGTCATTTTGCCAGTTTAGCCAATAAAAACACACGCACTATATATTTGGTGTTACTTTGCTTCAGTGTTATATATTTTTTCATTAATCTTAATCTTATTTCGGCCAGAGTTCTTTCGTCACATTCCTCTGACCGCGTCAGTGGTCCTTTGCTTTCTTTCTTATTTGTGTCTCTCCTTACTAACCCTCAGCGATTTTGTGTCAGTTTACTATATTAACACTTAGGTATTAAGGATCTTCACTTTCTAACTGCTATTCCTAATCTCGACTGAATCAACGGACAGTATACATGGGATCAGCTATAAGAAAGCATTCCTATTTTATATTTAGACCATGATCTAGAAGTTAAAACCTCGGAACTTAGAGCACATGTATTTCGAACTAGATTGCATATCGGTATAAGACGATAGAAAGATGCTCGAATCTCAATCCCTGTCTGTCGCAAGGTATACTTATGCAATTGTTTTTGTGAGGAGTAAAAGCAACTGGGAGCTCACCAGCAACTCCGGAAGTGACGCATGATTATCGCCAGCTAATCAGTGAGTTGCCTCCCGTTCTCATTTTCTGTTACATCGAATACAGCAAGAAGAAATACAGTCTCATTCTAAAGTAAACAATGCATCCCAGATCAGGGATTCAACACTTCGTCAATGTTATTGTGGATCCAACTTACTAACAATCAGATGACGAGCATTTTTGACCGCATGGAAAACCAGAGTATTTCAATCCTTTATAGATGTGTACATGTATGAGTATGCATATGTACCGGTAGGCATACAAATGAGGTTAGAATTAACATAAAAAATTCACTTCATTACAGACTCAATTGTCGCTTACAATTGACAACACAGTATTATGACTGGAGGAAAGAGTTAAGCTCATATAGCAATAATTTTAATACACCACGGGTGTATTCTATGTTATCAGTTATGCTGTGGAAAGGTTGATATTTTATTAATCCTTGTTGAACACTCATTGAGACAGCTATATTCATAAAATTTATTTTGTAACCACGTTACTAACATATTAGCCTTTAGAAAACAATATGCATAAATTAGTTGCCTGCACCACTTGCCCTACCGACTATTATTATTTATTGGTCTCCGACCATACTGGAGCTGTGCGTAAAATATGTTTTATGGTTTATTTTCTCTTGGCTCAGTAATTCTTTCTCTTTTGCATGTTTTTACTTGTTTATCAAATGACTGACTTCATCTGAATAATATAAATGTTGGAGGTTCCCTATTTAGGGATCCAAGACATCATATGACACTTACACCAATTTTCACCGGTGTATCCAAACACGTAGACGTACACAACATGCACACACAGACTCACACAGACACCACACACACACATACACAGACACACACACACACTTACACGCACACACACACACAATTAAAAGCGACTGAAGTAGAATTAATACCAAAAAGCAATATTTACCCCCAAGGTAACGTGTTTCAACACCGAATACTGCGTTATTTATCTTGAGAAGTCTCATTTGAACTCGTGATGCATAAAAGCACTCGTATATATATATATATATATATATATATATATAGCAAAAGAGGGAGTGGTGTTTCCACGCCGGAAAAAATATGTAGGAAAATGTGTTGCTGAAAATACACTTACATTTCAAAAGCTTGTGAATGTCGAAAATACATTTATTTACATATGTAACAAACTAGTTTCAACAATATTTTTTTGTTTATCAATGGTAAAAGTGTAAAAACATCGTTATAAATTTCAATATGGACAAATCAAAATTAAATTTAAATATTTCAATGTTGATAAATTATCATGTTCAAAACAGAAGGTGTAATTTTGAAATTAAAACTGTATATTAATGTGTTAGAATGTACAACGTTTTACCATTGATAAACAAAAAACATTGTTGAAACTAGTTTGGTACATATGTAAATAAATGTATTTTAAACATACACGAGTTTTTGAAATTTAAGTGCATTTTCAGCAACACATTTTTCGATATATATATATATATATCATTGACAGAAGCGAACCGTCTGCTGCTGCCAGATAATGAGATTTCGACTTAAATTCAGACATACAGTAGCAACAGCCATTATAAGCAGTTTCGAGAATGTCATAAGTTTCGTTTGCGTTTTTGTTAACTTTAATAAATGTATTGCATAGCTTGCTTCCAAATTGTCTTCATGTCCCGACTGCATTCTGCAAAACAGTCAGCTGCGACAATCTGTGTACAGTAAGGATATCTTCAAAGTGCTGTTACCATCTTCTCTTTCATTCTGGTATAATAATGTTGTTACGTCAGCATAATAAATGGATGGTAATGATGAATTAAGGTTACAACAATATAGAACTGTCATAACTGCCTACCTTCAAACATTTGCAAATCTACTGTTATGCACCTGGTATAGGCATATGCAGGAATAAGTGTGTTCGTGTACTTGTGCGTGTGTGTGATTATTCGTTTACCGATATTTTAGTAGCAAGTTTGAATCAGACCTAGTCTATGCTACAAAAACAAACACAGTCTCAAGAAACAGCACATGAACATCAAATTTTGCCACCACAGAGCAGTGAATCGAATTCCTGAAATACATACCCATGACTGCATCCAAGTTCAAGATCTTTCAGTTACTAATATATATTTTAGAAACTATAGAAACTATTTCATGTGCATGTGTTGGTTATAATCAGCTCACTTCATACTCAAGAAAGTCTATTGGTGTTATCGGTCGATAATAATTTGCATTTATATATATATATATATATATATATTATATATATATATATATATATATATATATATATATATATAATATATATATATATATTATATATATATATATATATATATATATATATATATACATATATATATATAATAGGCATATTATATTAAAATATTTTTTTTATTTCACATAACAATTTGGGTCAACAGAAACCTTATAGCTGTTAATTTCCAATAATCAATTATAGGAACAAAATCCTTAGAAATATGATATAGCTGACATTGTATAAAAATATTCTTGCCAATGGCTGGCTATATCACATCTCCGATATTTTTTTTATAGTTGATTTCAGTCCTATATACTTCTACTCCTTCATTTACACAAACTTATTCTTGCTTAAATAATACATCCAAACATTGAGACACATATCTATATGATTGTTTGTGCTTATATATATATGTATATATATATATATATATATATATATATACATACATACATACATATACATCTCTCTCTATATGTATGTATGTATGTATATATATATACACACACACACACACACACATATATATATATATATATATATTATATATATATATATATATAAAGCTGAAGTTGTCTGTGTGTGTGTGTGGCAGGTTTGGTAGGCTTCAACTAACACTATCTCCTCCGAGACCCTTCGGCGCAAGTTGACAAAATTTGAGAGTATGTTAGAAGAAGGCTTCCTCTTCATTCTGTAGAAGGAAAGATTCAAATCGGATCATGTTAAGACTAAAAATTATTTACATAAAAAGGTGCTTTTGTTCTATAAAAATCCCTATTTTTTACGACTTTTTGACTGTTGTGTCGCCATTTTCTGGTATATTTCAACCAGAAAAATCTTCACAAGCTACATAATGCAAAAGTTTTACTATTCAAAAATTCCAATTCGAAAGGGTCGAAAAGAAACCTAAACCGAACAACGCCGAGCTCTAATGCTAGTATATATATATATATATATTATATATATATATATATACACTCATGCGCACATACATTTTTGTATACGTATAACGTGTAGATGTATCTCAGATAATATGGTTGGCACATTATCATTTAACAGGATATCACCGTTAGTGGAAAGGTTATAAAAGGAAAAAGGTAATGGAGGAATTGAAAGGAAATAAAATGGGAAAAGCGGGGGTGTAAAATGGAATAGAATATAGTACAGTGCAATGAACTATAATTCAGTTAATTTTTCGCAATGTATATAAATGTTTTAAAAGTTTAAAAAATTTATGGATATAAAGGTTAAAGATTTGTAAATGTTTTGTGCATAAAAGTAGACATGAAAGTAAATAAGTAGGTAGATAGATAGGTAGGTAGGTAGGTGGGTAGGTAGGTAGGTATGTATGTAGGGAGAGTTTACGAAATAAAACAAAAGACGAAGACAGGTGGTGTACAAAACAAACAGATGTATTAGTAGAACGCTCAGGAATAGAAAAAGTATTTTACGTTTCAAGCCTACGCTCTTCTACAGAAAGGGACACAGAAAAAACGAAGAGAGAAACAAGGAGAGGTATGAAGGTGGGTAGGTATGTTGATAGGTAGGTAGATAGATAGATAGATAGATAGATAGATCGATCGATAGATAGATAGATAGATAGATAGATAGATAGATAGATAGATAGATAGATAGATAGATGATAGATAGATAGATAGATCGATAGATCGATAGATAGATAGATAGATAGATAGATAGATAGATAGATAGACAGACAGATAGATAGATAGATAGATAGATAGATAGATAGATAGATAGATAGATAGATAGATAGATAGATAGATAGATAGATAGATAGATAGATAGATAGATAGATAGATAGATGAACAGAGAGACAGACAGATATATAGACAGATTAGTATGAAGGTAGAAAGTCAGATTGTTTACCCTGTATATGGCGTGCGACCTGCAGTGTGCCTTGCTGCTGGTTATTGTAGCTTATCTTCTGAGCGTTTTCGAATCCATGATTCTGACTTTGCTATTTCTGGTCTTTCTTGATGATGACAAGCTAGCGCCGATTAGAAATCCTAGAAGCAGCAGATGTGCTTCCACGTGTCCAAACCATTACGGAGGTTCAGGCTAGTTGCTTTCTCCCTAATGAGGTGTATGTGTAATACTTGGGTTAACTACATCCATCCTCCTCGCTGGTATCCCGATGGAGAAATCCCATCACGATGTCGGTGGTGGTAGAGGTGGAACATGGCACGGGATGGTATGGCTTTGTACAGGACGCAAAGGATTTTGCGATACATATGTTGCCGCAGAATCCTTTGCGTCTTGTTTTTCTTTTGATACATATATATGCCAGCCTCACCTGGCCCCCGTGCCGGTGGCACATAAAAAGCACCATCCGTTCGTGGCCGTTTGCCAGCTCTTTCTGGCACCCGTGCGGGTGGCACGTAAAAAGCACCCAGTACACTTACGGAGTGGTTGGCTTTAGGAAGGGCATCCAGCCGTAGAAATACTACCAGATCTGACTAGGCCTGATGAAGCCTTCCGGCTTCACAGACCCCAGTTGAACCGTCCAACCCATGCTAGCATGGAAAACGGACGCTAAACGATGATGATGATGATGATGATGATATATATATATGTGTATATATATATATTATATATATATATATATATATATATATATATATAGTAGAAATATATTACAGAAAGAAAATCCAAAATACACGTGGAAAATAAGCAGTAAGGGGAAAATAAGAAAAATCAACGAAAATGCACATTGTAAAATAAAAAAAAGAAAATGCTTTTTATGAATGAAGACGCTATCCGTTGGTTGACATTGGTGCAGGCAGCATACGTACGTCTGGTGGGTCATTTGTGTGGGAGAGCCAGTGAGACCTCATCTCATGATTCTGACGGGGAGACCAGATCTCTTGATACTTTTTTAAAACTTATTCTCTACCGTTTCTCCGTCGCTGCTAGCGTCGTTGCTGTTGCTACTCTTGTTGCTGTCGTTCCATTTGCTTTCGCTGTTCCTGCTCACTGTTATTATTGTTGTTGTTACCAGCTCTCCTGCTGCTGTCGCTGTGATTGGTGATATTATTGCTATCTTCTTCTTCCTCTTCTTCTTCTCCTTCTCCTTCTTCTTTTCTTCTTCTTCTTCTTCTTCTTCTTCTTCTACTTCTTCTCCTCCTCCTTCTCCTCATTTTCTTCTTCTTCTTCTTCTTCTTCTTCTTCTTCTCCTTCTTCTCCTTCTTCTTGTTCATTTTCTTCTTCTTCTTCTTCTTCTTCTTCTTCTTCTTCTTTTTCTTCTTCTTCTTCTCCTAATCAGCCACAAAGACTAATCTCTAATTCGAGCCAACTCTAAAGCTACTAAGAATGCCCTGTGGAGAAAAGTAGAGTATTACTTATGCAAGGATGCGAGCTGGCAGAAACGTTAGCACGCCGTACGAAATGCGTAGCCGTATTTCGCTTGCTGTTACGTTCGACCAATGCCCTGTGAGTGGATTTGGTAGACGGAAACTGAAAGAAACCCGTCGTATATATGTATATATATATATACATATATGTGTGTGTATATGTTTGTGTGTCTGTGTTTGTCCCTCCCCCGCAACGTCGCTTAACAACCGATGGTGGTGTGTTTACATCCCCGTAAGTTACCGGTTCGGCAAAACACACCGATAAAATAAGTACTAGGCTTACAAAGAATAAGTCCTGGGTCGACTTACTCGACAAAAGGCGGTGCTCCAGCATGGCCTCAATGAAATGATTGAAACAAGTAAAAGAGCAAAAGACAGAAAAGAGTAAAGAGTATATATGGAGAAAAGTAGAGTATTACTTATGCAAGGATGAGAGCTGGCAGAAACGTTAGCACGCCGTACGAAATGCGTAGCCGTATTTCGCTTGCTGTTACGTTCTGAGTTTAAATTCCGCCGAGGTCGACTTTGCCTTTCATCCTTTCTGGGTCGATAAATTAAGTACCAGTTACGCACTGTGGTCGATGTAATCGACTTAATCCTTTGTCTGTCCTTGTTTGTCCCCTCTGTGTTTAGCCCCTTGTGGGTAGTAAAGAAATAAGTTATGCAAGGATGTGTATGTGTAAACGAATTGATGGAGTGTAATCAATAGCTTAATATATGAAACAGGAATAATATATTTATCCTTTAGGGGAGAAACCATCGATATAATCCCAGCTACATAATATAAGTAAGGCTTTCTTATAATTGATTATTGGAAACTAAGGTTTACAATCTAAAACCTGAAATTGTAATGTTCTGGCACAATACCTACTCCATAGAACATGCTCAACGATGCAAACAATGAAATCAATCGACGATTGTACAGACAGATAATACCAACTAATTTCGAGAGAAAATCGCCGCTGACGTAAAAATAATGCTTGAAGGAATAACATGTAATCGTTCATCAGAGTAAATATACGTATTTGAAAGATTTGAGACGTGGAAATAGATATATGTTTCAGAAATTTACTTAGCAGCCATATAACAATACACACACACACACACACTCTTTTTGCCCTTATTTATAATTGTATTTATAATATTCACCTTAAAAGGTATTTTCATATACTGACCACTACAAAATCTTTTAATCAGATTTTATCCTTACATATACATACATATATATATATATATATATATATATATATATATATATATTATATATATATATATACAATAAAAGCAATTAAGATTCAAGTCAATTCTAATGAATTGACTTGAATGCGGTACTTAACTTAGATGCACCAGAAAACTATATGGTGTTAACCATACAGTAATGTGGGGTGATTATAAACGAGAAAGAAGCAACAAGAATGGATTAGTTTTTAGTACAATTGTTTCATACAAAGACAGGCTTTATTAAAAGTTGCAAAAATTGCAGCAGATAAAATTGTCCCGTACTCATCAGCTAAAATACATATGAGTTCTCCAAACATCTTAGTGGGTGAGGCTATACTCATGAAGTATTGGAGATAATTTCATTAAAAGCAGATTTAGGTTGTAAACAGATTTCCGAAGTTCCTTAATGATGATGCACAGTCTTATCACAGGTTTTTAAAAAAAGCTTATTAGCTTCACAGAGAAGGTGAATTAATCCGTAGTGTAGATGTAAATTTCCAGAGATATGAGGAGGAATTTCATACTCACAGACGATGAATTTATCCATGGTTAATCCACAATGAGGTGGGTATCATTTCATGCTATATGATAAGGTACTTGCCACATTACTGTTCTTTTCACAAGACTGCTAAGTTATGACTTCTAAAGGCTGAAGGAATTTTTTTGTGGAGCAAAGAAAAGAAAAGAAAGGAAAGAGAAGAAAAGAGACAAGAAAAGGGAAAAAGAAAAAAGAAAAAGGAAAAATAAAAAATAAAAAAGAAAAAAGGAAAAGAAAAAAGAAAAAAGAAAAAAGGGGAGAAGAAAAGAAAAAAGAAAAAAGAAAAAAGAATATATATATATATATATATATATATATATATATATATATATATGGAGAAGAATGTATATTCGATGCCAAAATTATAGGCCTGACTCCCTGACTTCAAAAATCAGCAAAGACATAGAACGAATAGTGAGAGGGAAGCTAATGGCATTCCTTAAAGAAAACGACTTGCTGTGTGATATATATAGCCGCAGGGGTGGCTGTGTGGTACGTTGGTAAGTAGCTTGCTTACCGACAACATGGTTCCGTGTTCAATCCCACTCTGTAGTAAGTGTCTGGGGTAAATGTCTTCTTCTATGGTCTCGGACCGACCAATGTCTTCTCAGTGGATTTGGTAGACGGAAACTGAAAGAAGCCCGTCGTATATATATATATAAATAGATGAGTGTATCTTACCTTGTTAACAATTAACACGGATAAATGAATGAATAGTTACCAGGGCAGCAAAAATCTCACAAGTAAAGATGTTGTAACTCCTTGTTTATAAAGGTTGAAACTTCGTATTTACGTTGAATATTTGAATATTATGAATAAAAAATGGAGTTAACGCAGGTTTAAACAAGTATTTTTACTTTCTACATATGTTTCAAAAATTCCACTGATACTTATTCAAAAGAATAAAAGGTATAAACAATGCAATCTTCTCTTTACAAGTTTCGTTTTTTCACTTTCCCGAAGAGAAGATTGCATTGTTTATACCTTTTATTCTTTTGAATAAGTATCAGTGGAATTTTTGAAACATATGTAGAAAGTAAAAATACTTGTTTAAACCTGCGTTAACTCCATTTTTTATTCATATATATATATATATATATATAATATATATATATATATATATATATATATATATATATATATATTATTTATATATATATATTATATATATATATATGAATGTATATGTCTGTGTATGTGTTTGTCTCCAACATCGCTTGACAACCGATGCTGGTGTGTTTACGTCCCCGTCACTTAGCGGGATAAGACCTGGAGTAGATTTACTCGTCTAAATGCGGTGCTCCACCATCGCCACAGACAAATGATTGAAACAAAAGAATACATGTATACGAATATAGATATGCATGTATACATATGCATGTGTACATATACATCTATAGATATGCATCTACATATATTTATATATATATATATATACATTATATATATATATATGCATATATATATATATATATATATATAATATATATATATATATATATATATATATATATATATATATATATATATGTATTCATGTATGTATGTAAGTGAAATAATAGTTTCATTATTAATAGTTTCACTATGTATATATTATCGACATAGTGAAACTAGTAAAAGTGAAATTATTATCTCACATTACAATAGAGATTATTCTGTTTGATTTTTGACACGTTATACTGAAATAGTGTAAAAGATTAAAAAATGGTCCGGGCTCGCATTAGACAAGAAGTTGAAAATGTTTTGGACCATGCCACTGCATGCACCCTACGTAAGGCATGTATAAAATTTGAATGAAATCGGTTGAGCTTGGTGATGCACATATATAAACAGACAGACACGCATTCTCAGTTTTATATATTTACTAGCAGTATCGCACGGCGTTGCTCGGGTTTGTAAGGGAAATAACTATATAAGCATTTTTAGAGAGTTATAGCCAAAAAATAGCAAAATAATGGAAAAAAATTATGGTAATTTTCTTTAAATCGTTGACTCATCGTAGACATTTTTAGAGAGTTACCTTCCTTATATAAGAGCGAAAAAATGCATTAAAATGGAAAAAAAATGATGGTAATTTTTTTTTTAATCGTAGACTCATCGTAGACGCGCCCTAATACCCAGAAGGGCTCGAGTTGAATCACGACTATAAGAAACCCGGTTTTGGTTAAACTGCAGGGCAAAATGTGGGAGTAGTTAGGAATCTAAATCGTAGGAGACAGACACACAACTTGACTTTTATATATAAAGATATATATATATGAAGAATAAAACACACACATATGAATGTATGTTTATTTTTTCTAAGTTTACAAATAGCATGAAAAATAAATAAATAGTTTCCCAAAATTCCCATAGTACCATGGATGTTGCAGCCTACTTCTAAAAGTAGAAAGTTCAGACCTGGGCGAAAGGTTTCTGATCAATATAGATAAATAAATAAATAGACTGAAACGCAGGTGTTATTCAAATCCTTTTACTTCCTTGAATAATACCTGCGTTTAACTCCATTGACATATATATATATATATATATATATATATAATATATATATATATATATATATATATTAGAGAGGCTCTATTTTTCAACTTTCTAAAATTTGGAACTCATGCCCCTATCTTGTTCCAGTTAACAACAATAACAACAACTACAACAACAACAACAACAAAAACAATCTATGCAAAATTGTAGTTCATTTCAACAACTGCAAGGCGACCCTCATCGACTATAAAATTTGGAAGTATTCGCCCGGAAAGGCATTTTTCACAAAAAATTCTTTATCTCATAAAATTTTCTATTAAATTATAAATTTGTTCGGACTTATTCTTGGTAATAGAAGGATAAGTGGCGATAAATATAATGGAGGAGGCAACTTGCAAAACTGGAGACAGCGCAGTTATATGTCAAACACCTATTTTTTCGCCGCCATCCAGTCGGCGGCCAGACGTGAGCGAGTGAAGTTGTGAGTTGCGCTCATCCGTTGAAATAACTGTACTACACCTAATGGTAGTGTTGAGAAATAAAATATTAAGAAGTATATGTTAGTGACAAACAGTGATCTAATGACTTGTCCGCGTTTGCAAATATAAATAAATTTATTTGTAATAACTTGTAAGCACTCGTTCATTTTGTTTTGGCGCATTCTGATATAGAGCTTCCCCTGTTCTATTGGTAGCCCTAACAAAGTTGCAATATCATGTTTATAGCCTCTCCGTTTTTATAATGTTATGTGTTTTGTATACTTATTATCAATGCCTTAGAACAAAATTTAGAGAAGCGAGACGCCTTGAAAGACTGCACATTGTAAATCTAAACGACTAACAAGAATTAGTGTTGCGCTGGAATGGAAAGCTGCTTGCCGCATTCAGGAGCGTTAAAATGGTTGATAGACTGGCAATAATAATGACTTTTCAAGGCAAGAGCAATTGCCAGGAGTCCATGAAATTCCAACATCTTCAGGAGAAGAGTAAGCCATGTTTGTGTACCAAACAGTAGAGAAGTGGGGTATAACCAACAAGATTCAAGCACTTTGCAGTGATACGACAGCAAGCAACACAAGTCTAGGGAATGGTGCCAGTACAAATCTAGAAAAGTTGTTCAAACGCGACATGCTGTACTTCACTGGCATCATCGCAGTTTTTAGTTAGTTTTTAGGAGCTGCTTTCACTCACTGATGGGTGAAACTTCTGGTCCAGACATGGCGTTTTACAACAGATTGAGAGAAACCTGGACGAAATTCAACAAGATAGTTTACATAACTGGTAGCAATGAAGTACCTGATAATGTCCGCTCTACCATTCTAGGATTTCTTGAATACTACATTTCTATGCAGAAACCACAGCGAAGTGATTACCGACAATTGTTGTCGTTAACGATCAGCTCTTTTTGCCGCCATTCCGAAGAGCGGTATATTATTTCGTACTCCAGATGTAAGTCATGCTAGGTTGATGTTGAAAGCAGTTTATGCATTCAAGATATATCTGTTTGAAGATCAATTTCAGTTATCTCTCGGGGAAAAGAACTCGTTAAGAGGAATATCTATATTTCTTGCTCAAGTGTATTTCGAGCCTAGTACCTGTCATCAGAAGTAATTAAAGCACCTTATCATGATTTCCTATTCATGAGTCAACTGATAAATTATCAGAATATTCATCCAGGACCCAGTAAGGCAGCTTCGAAAAAAAATCATTCCATCCATCTCTGGTACTTAACTCCCGAAACTGAGGGCCTATCCATATTTGATGACAATGTTCCAACAGAAGTGAAGGTAAATGTTGCTCAATATATACTGGAAGCAGACAAAGGTGAAGAACAGAAGGAAGAAAAAATCAACTGAAGAGGTACCATCTGCACCAAAATGACTTTTCTTCTTCCGTTACAAACATTGAGTTTTCGTCTTTTGTAACTCCTGGTAGAAAATCTTTCTTCGCGAGATTTTCTATTAGCACAAATCTCCTCGATAAAGACACTTTAACACGGAAGGATGATCCTTGTTACAAAAGTGGATTTGAAAATCTTGCGAGGACTGTTGTTGTGAATGATTACAATAACATTCGCATAAAAGATGAAACTGGGAAACAATTTGTTTTACAGATCGTTACCATAAATCCATAAAGCATACCCAACTGCCACTAAGTCATCTCTTATGCAAAAATAATGTTCAGTATTCTGCGTTCAGTGTTCACATTATGTTTTTCGTTCTATAAAAGTTAATGTTGCAAATAAAAATGCGTTTGTCTTATAGAGGCTGTGTGCTTTATTAAGAAAACCTAATATTTCTTAAGTTTTTCACCTTATATCTGAAATTTTTCAAATAAGCTATTGGTAAATTTGATTCCGAATGCATTTAAGCTTCAGTTGGAGTTGCCTGGATTTGTCCACGTAAATTTCTCTCAGAAGAAAAAAGAAAATGGTCGAGAAAGTGAACAGTATATAGCTTTTGAACAGAATTAATTTTTGCTTATACAATGCACTCCGCATTGTTTTCTTTCTTGGAACAGGATCCGGAGGTGGGAACAGCAAAATTGTAACTTTAAAAAAATTATCTATTGCTAAGGGTCACTCTAACATATATTTATATATATATATATATATATATATATTATATATATTATATATATTATATATATATATATAACTATCGTAAATACGAGGGTAATAAATGAACATAATTATTACCACTGGTTAGCCTGTATAAATAAAAGTAATAAGACGTGACGTATTTAAACAAATATGACATTCAATAAAATATTTTATACACATTTTTTTTATTTTTCTAAAATTTTCGTTGCGTCTTGCAACCTTTTCAATAGTTTTGACTGTGTCCGTTATTCACACTGCATTTCTTGTTGTTTGTTTGTGCGCATGTGTGTGTGTGTGGGCCTGTACATGCATGCATGTATGTATGCATGTATGTGTGTGCATGTATGTGTGTGTATATGTATACATGTATGTATGTGTACATTTGTATTACTTGTTCTGCATAATTATGTGTTTGCGTGTCCGTGTTTGTGTGTGTTATGTGTGTGTGCGTGTGTGTGTGTTTCTGCGTGTGTTTGTATATGTGCGTGTACCTATGTCTCCTTTTGTGTGCACGTCTGAGTGTGTATTTTGCAACTATGTACCGTGTTTGTATGTATGGATGTGCATCTTTATATATGTGGACGTGTGTCTCCATATGTGTCCTTGTGTGAAGGGAAGTGTGTGTGTATATATGGTTATGTATTTCAGTCTTCATGCGTATCTGTGCTTGTCTGTTCAAATAACCTATGTACCTATCCGTCTGTATGTTGATCTGTATACTTTCATATCCATATATATATATATATATATATATATATATATATATATACACATACACCCACCCAAACACATACATACATCTATCATTTTATTATTATTATTGTTATCATTATTATTTTATAGTAGCCTTAAGTACATCTAATCCTTGTACCCCTATTAAATATGGACAATTAAATATAGACCAAAATACAATCAATAAATAATAACAGACACTTAAAAACAACTGTATACATATAATCATTTTGAAAGATATTTCCCATCATTTTCTAAATCTTTTTCCAATATTTATATGCCAGTACACACACACACACATACACACACAAATACATACACTTACATACACTTATACACACATACACACTTACACTCACTTACATGTAAACACACACAAGCGTACACACATACAAAAAGAAAACATCACAAACACACATACACACAAAAACGCATACAAACACTCACACACACACATACAAAAGAAAACATCACAAAAATACACACACAAAGAAGACATCGCAGAAAAACATTACTCATACACACGCAGAAACACACCCACACAAACACCCACACCCACACACGGACACGCGCATATACACACAGCTGGAGACCAGATACATACCCGGTGGAGACTTAAAAGAATACATCTAAGCCAAAGGAAAATCCTAATTCTTTCTTCAACAAGACAATAATCACAACATGTACACCTATCAACTCACAGCTGGGCACTTTCCAAACATATTGAAAAACCATTCAACAAAATACACACACAAGCACTTACAAACACACACACACACACACACACACATACACAGGGCGACATAAAACATATTCAATAACTTTTTAGCCACTTCCTTGGCAGGAACTCACAAAGATTTCTTTTAGACAATAAACACTTCTCCCACTCTCTATCACTTTGAACGTTGTACAAAACTATATTTAAAGAAAACTTCAACGAAAAATCTCCAGACATATTCTTGATTTCAGACAGAAGATAAAATGTTCTAACTTTAAACATTTATAAATTCTCACTGATATTTGATGAAATTCATCAAAACCAGTAATATTTTTAAAAAAATATTTTAAAAATAATTTTTTATTAAATTCTCTTTTAAATTGAAATGTCTTAGACTTACGTCTGTGCTATTTCCACCAATACAACAACTCAAAAGCTTTTGACAACGTGGATCATTGTATGATATGCCACAAACCGCGTGATATCAGCATAGCTGGAAAACTTGGAGAGTGGTTATATGACTTTCTGAAAGATAGAAGTCAGGATGTAGTGGCCAATGCAGCCACCTCAATGAAAAAACACAAATAATGAACAGTGTTTCACAGGGCACTGTCTTTGGACCACTGCTTTTGATAGTGGCCCTCTCAGATATGCCCTCAACTGCCCGGATAGCTGCAATTGCTAACTACGCAGACGATACGAATATCTTGCAGGAAATACACAATCCCAGCGATGTTGCACATCTGCAACAGGAGTTGGACTCAATTTACAGGTGGCTTAGGATAATATGTAGATTAATGCTTAAAAATTCCAAGACCTCCACTACCAGCGTCCAAAACTGAATATGAAACTTACAGGATAATCTCGTCCACAGGGAATTCCAATCCCAGAGCCTAAATCAGTGAGGGACCTGGGTATCGATGAGTGATGATACCTCTTACCAAGTGCACATTACCAGGATGGCGACAAAGTGCACACGGCTGGCTGGCTGGATTCTGAGAACATTCAGAACCAGAGATAAGGAAACCATGATGGTCCTATGGAGGACATTCGTCCTCAGCCACTTGGATTACTGCTCCCAGCTATGGTCACCCAACCGTGTAAAATTAACAGCAGACCTTGAAGCAATCCAGCGAAGCTTCACGAAGAAGATCGCCTCTTAGCAACTACGCAGCTACTGGAAAAGGCTGTAACAGCTAAGGTTCTACTCCCGAGAGCAAAGACGGAAGAGGTATGCAGTAATATACATCTCGAAGATCCTAGAAAGAATTGTGCCATATTTGGCATTGAAAGCTACACCATTGCCATAGTACCAAAGATCCCAGCAACGCCATCGCGCTTCGGGAACAGTTACTGCAACAGCCTGGGTTTCAGGGACACACGGCTTTTTAATATTCTCCCAAAGAACTTGAGGAACCTACACAATGTAGATGTAGGCGTTTTTAAATCAAGGCTGGACCTCTTCCAATTGAGAGTCCCAGATGAACCTACCAAATGAAGGTAGCTACATGAAACTCCATTCCTCACCAAGTGCCACATATTGGAGGAAGCTCTCAGTCATAACAGTGTAACAAAACGGTGGTGCATCAGCACGGCCGCAGCTCTGAATTGAAACTACAGTAATATATATATATATATATGTGTGTGTGTGTGTGTGCGTGCGAGGAAGGTGAAAACTGTTGATAGTATTGTTGAAGCGTCTCACGCGCGTTGTTGTTACTTGCTGCTGTTGTTTTTGTTCCTTTTCTCCCCATTGGTCGGTGGGGCGGGTCGTAACCTTATGGCAAGCTACGCGAAAACCGCTGCGGTCAAGGCAGCTACGGCGTTAGAAGCCAGGAAATGGCTTTTTATCAGAATGCTGATAAAAAAGAAATAACGAATGGGTTGAGATTGGTGAAAAAGTAGGATGGCGCAATTAAGCTGGTCCCTCCTCAAGAGTCTAGTGAAGAGAAGATTGAGAAAACGGAATGCCTAGGAAGTATAAGGCAGAAGGAAACATTCGCAAGCTGAGGAAGATATGGCACGGTAGAATTGATGTTTGCAACAAAAGAAGAAGCGGCCGCACACACCCCAGCTGTCCTAAGATCGGAAAAGTTGTTGCTGTTACCTACGTATAAGGAAAGGCGCCACGTCCGGGTCAGGATAGCAAGGGTACCACCTGATATAAAGAAAGAGTGGTTGATAGTAGCTATCATAAAGACCACAGAAGATAGTCCAGATCTCACAGAAGTTGGAAGAACAGACATACTCAATTGGTGGGGTAGCGGAGTTGAGATGTGACTCTGCACCACATTTGAATATATAGGGAGGCTTTCCTACCAAATGGAGATTGAAGGGGAAAATTCCCTGAATGTAATAGTAGAGGGTCGCAGACCTAATTCCTACATCTACAGTAAAAGGGGACATATGAAATTGAAGTGCCCGCAATATAAATATAAACAGAACGAGCCGATACAGAGCGAGAAATAGGTGACAGAGGGAAAAATGGAAATGCAAGGAAGGATGGAGAGAGAAACAGAAAAAAAAAAGAACTGTGAGCAAGAGAAGGAAGGGATAGCGAAAGAAACAAAAGCAAAAAAAGAGGGGAGCCCCAAGAGAATGAAGAAGGGAAAATCAAGGGAAGTGTTACAGAAGACGGACATAAAGGATATAGAGCTGCCTGAAACACAAGAAGAAGAGAAAAGACCAGAAGGTGCAAAGACCCGTGAGTTTAAATGTGAGCATAAAAGGAGTCCTGATTTTTTACAAGAAATCAATAGGCGTAGAGAAGAAAATACCAAAGTGGGAAAAATTTGGTGAGAGTGAAACTTCCTAAGTGGTGGCTCCCAGAGTAGGAAAGGTGTGTGATAGTGAGTTTATGGCAGGAATGGAGAGGCCCGTGTACTAAAATGGAAGGCTGCCGGTTGTGGACTATACAAAGCTGGAAAATTTCAAGAAGGAGGTAATACATTTGGAATAAACATTTTGGTGGCAAAAATGTGAACTATTTCTGTTAAGAAGAAAATTGTGAATTTTCTGTCAAGAATGTGTTGTGAAAAAAAGAATGAGGAAAAAAAGGAATGGAAAAAAACTGTCTAAAAAACCGTTTTAAGCGCAACTAAAAAAATCAAACCCGAACCATGCCGGGCTATACTGATAGTATATATATATATATATATATATATATATATATATATATATATATATATATATATATACATATATACACATTCATATATATAATGGAAAACGGCTGAAGTCCTTGGTACAGATATATATAGAAGCACGTAAGCATATGCACATTCACACACATTATATATACACGCACCTGCAGCCACGCTAGCACTGTTGGCGATTTCTTATCCTTCTGTGGACTTTTTCCTTTCTCGTTTCCGACGAAGATCTAGGCTCCTAACGTCAGGGTATCTGTTTTTATCGAGTGTCAAGCTAATGCCTTCCTTGTGTATGTCCTATTTTTGTCCGTTAATTTCATTATTCATTTATTTGAATTGTGTATTTCAATTGACTATCTATCTATCTATCTATCTATCTATCTATCTATCTATCTATCTATCTATCTATCTATCTATCTATCTATCTATCTATCTATCTATCTATCTATCTATGCATCCATCTATCTCTGTATATCACACACCTTTCCTATTCTGGGAGCCTCCACTTAGGCAGTTTCACTCTCACCAATTTTTCCACTTTGATATTTTCTTCTCTACGCCTATTGATTTCTATCTATCTATCTATCTATCTATCTATCTATCTATCTATCTATCTATCTATCTATCTATCTATCTATCTATCTATCTATCTTTCTATCTATCTATCCATCTCTCTCTCTGTCTCTGTATATATATATATATATATATATATATATATATATGAATGCGCGTGCGTGTTGTGTGCTTATGTACTTGGCTGTTGCAATTGGTAAATTATAGTATAGTTACATAGTCGTAAATATACCTTCAAGTTAGAAGCAACTTAAGCGATGCTACTCGATAAATACATACCAATAAAATACGGAACAACAATAAGAATTAATTGTGTCTGTACAATGCCCTATCGAAATATTTGTGCTACACTACAGTATGGCCTGAGACCAGGTATTGAACATACTTAACACTTAAAATGAGTGTAGTGATATGCTTATTTGCTATTTATTTCAATTTTTAATGGTGTAATTGTTAGGAAAGCACTGTATCAATAATATGATTAATGAAGTAATTTAACATTGCCTAGCTTTTATATGTCAACAAACATTATTCATCTAGAAGGTCGCTAAACCTATTAAGAAAGAGCAGAAGCATTTTGGGTTTAAGGAATGGAGGTCACATGGGTTTGGAATGAAATCTTGCTTACACTAAGTTTCATAGACGAATACGAAAATGTTTCAGCATCAACAATTTTATTATTTAGTTTATTCAATCATAAATGTTGTCATAGATGTTCAGTGGCTAAACATCAAATTCCTCCTCCTCCTCCTCCTCCTCCTCCTCCTCTCCTCCTCCTCCTCCTCCTCATCATCATCATCGTCGTCGTCGTCGTAGTCACCATCGTCGTCATCATCATTGTCATCTGTTGTTTTCGTTGTCATCGTGGTCTTCTTCATAGTCGTCGTCGTCGTCATAGTCGTCACCAACAGATAGAGAGAGCAATACCAGTAATACCAAGAGTACTTTTTACCGTTATCGTAGCGTTGTCAACAGCAACGCTGCCGTTACTGTCGCCATCTTCATGATCGTCGTCGTCATCATCATTATCATCATCTGTAGCATCATCAGAAGCAACGGCAGCAGCATCAGCAGCATAAGCAGAATCAGCAGCACCAGCAGCACTGCTATACCCATTACCACCACCATGATCATTGGAATCGTCGCCACCACCATCACAATCCCTCACCTCAACTCCACCTCCTCTCCCTCAAATACAAAGACACACACGAACATATATACACACATATATATGCAACTACACACATACATTTGGTAGACAGAAACTGAAAGAAGCCCCTTGTGAACTTACTGAACTTTCTGAACTTTTACACTCTACGTTCATTCTCTCTGTATATATTTCCTCTAATTCCTTTCTGACGAAGAGCGTTGACTCGAAACTTAAAAGACTTTTGTATCTTTCCTGATCGTCAAACTAATACTCTGGCTTTTTTTCCTACACTTGTCTTCGTCTTTGTTTTGTCTATAAATTTGTACCATGTATATATGTATATATATATATATATATATATATATATGTATGCACATATCTAGATATACACACACACATATATATATATATATACATACATATATATACATATATATATATATATATATATATATATATATATATATATATACACACACACATATCTATGTGTGTTTGTGTGTCGCTATTTGACCCTCCCCATCACATCTTGACAACCGTTGTTGGTGTGCTTGCGTCCTCGTAACTTAGCGAATCGGCAAAAGAAACTATAGAATAAGTACTGGGCTTAAAAAAAATGAATCTTGGGGTCAATTTTTTAAAATTAAAATCCTTCAAGGCGGTGCTCCAGCATGGCCGCTATCAGATGAATGAAACAAATAAAAGAATAAAAGAATGAAGTTTTAAACTGGCTTGAGCGACATAGTCAAATCAATCCTCTCCGTACTTCATTGGTGAGTTATATCATCGAATGCCGGGTGTAGCCTAAGGATTAGCCCATTAGGCTCACATTCATAGGCTCATGGTTTCGATTCTAAATCCAAAAAGCACGTTGTGGCCAGCAGGGAAGCACTTCACTTTACATGTGTGGCATATGTGGAAAAAATGTTCAGTTCCGGGTTCAGTTACACATCATGTCACTTTGTATGAGTGTCTTCTTTAGTACCGAACCTACAAAATTTTGTAAATGTATTTGGTAAATAGAATCTGAAAGAAGATCGGTGTATGTATGTGTATACGACTATATTTGTATCTATGTGTTTGTTTTGTCATTTAGTACTACTTACTAACAGATGTTGGTTTGTTTACATTCCAACAACATGATGGTTCGACAAAAGAGACCGGTAGGATCAATACGCGATTTAAAAAGAAAATAAGTACTTCTAGTAAACCCTTCTAGCATTGTCTCAGCATGACTGAAGTCCAGTAAATATAACCGGTAAAAGATAAAATGATGACTCTTGGTATTCTTAGCTGAAAATAAATAACCCCCAGTGATACATTGAGGGAGTAAGCCTACCAAGAAATGGCACACTGTAAAAAGGAAAGGATTTTGTACTCTTAGCCTAAACGTTTTGCAAACCTGACTAATGTAGAGTGGAGACTATCGGAAATTATGCATGACACCCGGCGTGATTGACCTAAATACCATTTCGTGAATTTTGAATAACGCTCTACTATTTCTAATAATAAATGTATTTTTTTTAATGACTGCCTCTTACTTCCACACGCACACAAATTTTCAGCAGTTTTATTTTGAATGATGCTTATATTGTGATGAGATTGTGTTTATGAAACTTTGTATGTGTTTAGAACAATTAAAATGTTCAGATTAGATTCTTGCTAGGTGGTACTGAGATTATAAATAAGCATATTTCAAACGATATTTCCTTTGCTAAAAACATAAAAATTAAGGATAGTGAAGGCGAATATTGTAGAATAGACACATCTTCAACTTAAATAAGGAAAAAATAAAAAAAAACATACAAAGAGAAAATCACAACTTATCTTAAACAGAATTTTAACCAAACCTCTGATGCACAAAGGAAGGTAATTCTCATGCATACACATTTATTCAAGACTGAAGAGAAGTGCTTTCCATACATAAATATTTATAAATTTATGATAAAGATTATATATATATATATATATATTATATATATATATATATATATATATAATATATATATATATGAGTGTGTGTATATGTGTGTTTTCACATGAATGTATAAAACACGTATATATAATTATATGTATATATATTGCATATGTATATGTGCGTGTGTATTTTAGTAGATATCCGTTTAAAATCGAGAGAATTAATTTAACGTAAAATTCTATATAACAAATACCAGAGAATAAATGTACACACACACACACACACACACACACACACACATATATATATATATATATATGTATGTATGTGTGTGTGTGTGTGTGTGTGTGTATAAATTTTGAATGCAGCACAAAAAGTATTAAGTTAAAAATAGATATGTATGTATCAACGTTAACATGGATACCTGAAGAAAAGCAAATTTATTTTGTTATTCGTTGTAAGATCGTATCTCTCGTGGACTTGCAGTATTTAAATACAGAATGTATATTAAAGGCATACAAAAATACTCTCAGCAGCTACTGGTAACTATGCTAGATTTATTTCTGCCTTACGCTCATATATATATATATATATATATATATATATATATATACTCTTTACTCTCTCTTTTACTCTTTTACTTGTTTCAGTCATTTGACTGCGGCCATGCTGAAGTACCGCCTTTAATCGAACAACTCGACCCCGGGACTTATTCTTTGTAAGCCCAGTATTTATTCTAGGTCTTTTGCCGAATCGCTAAGTGACGGGGACATAAACACACCAGCATCGGTTGTCAAGCAATGCTATGGTGACAAACAAAGACACACAAACATACACGCAACATACACGCACACACACATATATATATATATACATATATACGACGGGCTTCTTTCAGTTTCCGTCTACCAAATCCAATCACAAGGCTTTGGTCGGCCCGAGGCTATAGTAGAAGACACTTGCCCAAGGTGCCACGCAGTAGGACTGAATCCGGAACGATGTGGTTGCTAAAGAAGCTACTTACCACACATCCACTCACACACACATATATATATATATATATATATATATATATATATATATATATATATATATATATATATATATATATGCCAGGTTGAGTTAAATGTTTGTCAGATTTTTACTGAAGATTGTTGCCTAATTGCATCTCCTAGTTATATCATTAATTTGAAACAACGTGTTTCCAGATCGTTGCCGAATTATTTATTCCTTATATTCATACATAACATGTAAGTATTAATCGTTTATTATTCATATTATTCATTGTATTGTTTTGATAATGAGTGGTAAAAAATTAAGCCCATTTCCTGCTACCTGTCTGAGTCTCAGGACAGCGGCAAAATAAATTAATGGTTTGGAAAGCCCAGGAACAATGAACGATCGTGAGAGGCAAAACGGGTTCAGACGCTTCAAGGAAGGGGTCACCAAACTCGAAAACAAACTAAGGTCGAGAAAACCTTCTGCTGTGGTAGATGAGGCTTTGCTGGAAATGCTTGAACAACCGCCAAGCACAAGCACTCGTACATTATGGGAAGAACTTGGTTCTTCAGAAAGAAATATCAATCGATACTACCATAAGCTCGGTCTTGAGAGCAGGCATTGTTGATCTTCAGAAGTCCCTCATAAACTGACCAGTGGCCAGGTTCGATGAAGTGTGAACATTTGTAAAAGACTGGTGGCAAATCCTTGGGATGTGCTTTTTGGGGTCGAACTGTAAACCTAGAAAGGAGGCAGCAGTGACTTCGTTTCGCACAGGCTTCAGTACCTGTAGTCAGACAAGTGTATTTTGAGCAGTTGTTCATATTGTATGCATGGTGGATTTTCATGTGCGGGTCTTACATTGAACTTGTTTCAGAGGGTCACGCTGATAACGCTAATCTTTAACCGCAGCACCAGCAGAGAGTATATGCCATTTTGAAATCTCTGCTACCCGCCATTGGTCAGTCAAAAATGCACACACTTAAAGCATGACAATGCCTCAGCACACACTGCTAATGTGACTAAGCACGAATATATGGAACTCAAGATACTGGAAGTGCTGCTTCTACATATTCGAACCTGCACCATTATTATATGACCATTTCCAAGCTATGGTTTATTTCCTGCACACACGGAGTTTCAACGATTTGGAAGGGCCTGTAAAAGGAGTTTTTGCATCTAAGCTAGTCAGATGATATATGTATGGAATTGATCGTCTGGCAGAACGTGTGAATGGCAAGGGACAATAAAATACAAGGGGGTGTATTTTGATGATTAAACGCTTTTCGCATATAATTTGCTTGGACTATTAATTAAAGTTTGAAATATGAAAAATCTTTGACTCAACCTCAGATGTAAAAACCAACGTGGTTTTCAGGTTTTCATTTACTGTTTCAAGAAAGTGTGAAGAAATATTTGGTGCATACTTCAGATTCAATATATATATATATATATATATATATATATATATGCATACTCATACAAAGATGTATATGTTTAAGTACATACAAACATGAACACACACACTCGCACACACACGTAAATATACTTAGAAATATAGTAATAGAATTTTTTAGACTTCCATCCCTGTTCGAATTTTAATCGGCAACGAAATTTGAATTACAAAATAAAGTTTTATATATATATATATATATATATATATATATATACATATATATATATATATATATGTTATATATACATATATATATTAGCTTTCAAAATGTTTATAGAAACTCTAACCTAGTTTATAAACGTAAGAGCTTGAGGGAATGAAAAGTAGCAACTTTATAAATTTTGTATTGTAAATTTCTGTTTTTCCCCTTTGACAACGTTCTTTTCGTTTAACATGGTGATATGTTATTTAAATAGGAAAAAGGAAAAAGGAAAACAGAATTTAGGTTTGGTAATATTAGTAAAAGTGCTTACACATAAACGCACACGCGCACACACACAGTACACACACATACACATATGTAAGTTATCAATGTATGAATACTTAGTGGCATTTATCATTAATGTAGATTTTACGCTTATAATTTTATAATTTCTAGCATATAAGTAGCGGCTGTTCTGTGGCAGTACACGTTTTATAGAACACATATACACGTGCTGAATATAATATGATATGAATTCTTATATATACATTATGTGTGTCTAAATATAAGTATATACTATGTGCATATATATTTATCATTTATATATATAATATATATATATATGCATATGTACCACTATCTTACACACACACACACACACACACACACACACATATATATATATATATATATATATATATATATATATATATATATATATATATATATATGCAAGGGCCGGGAACAGGTGACGCAAGATCAAAATTTGCACCCCTACGTAATTTTACCAGTTTCAGAAAATAGTGTCTAAAGAATTATCTGTATAAGATGCTTGAAGCTAGATTTCGTTTCAAAGCAAAAACAAAGAACCAAAATAAATAAATAAAAGTGATGAAACTGGGCTTAAAATTCCCAAGGGAATTTATGACTAACTAACTTCTGAAGCAAAGTAGCATCAAAATAAAAACTATATGACAACAACAGTAGCAGCAAACAACAAGAACAACAACATGACCAGCATCTACGGCTACTCTTCAATACGTAGCATTACTTGGATTCTTGAAGACAGCTCTATTCTGACAAAAATAACTCCGAATTATTGTAATGCTGAAAATTTGTGAAGGTTTTTGTCTTCTCTCTGTCTGTCACCTCTCTCAAGTTCTTTGTAGTTGATGGCGCTAAAGACTGATGACATGGGTGAATGGATTCGACTGTTTGACCTCAGCCTAAAAATAAAAGCTCTTTTAAAATTCTTTCAGTCATATCGGTTTTCTCATTTAGGATATTATGATATTTGATGCTCATTGTTAAATGCTTTGATATTTATGCTCGTTCGAAATACTAGTCCAGTTTAATAAAAAAAATAAGAAAACAGATTTTGAAAGGAAACGTTTAACTACAAAGGATTGCAGACCAGCCCCGAAATTACCTAATTTGCGAAGAAATGTATACGACAATTTCAGATTAATGTATACAAAAAGGAAATATTAAAAGCATTACCAACCGTGATCCTGACGCGGTTAACTAAGAAGATCACTTCAGAGGAGCGTTGTTTCGCTCATAAGTCTAACCCTAACTGAGAGACTTACTGGAAAGTTCAAGGTCTAGACTTTCTGGAAAGTTCCAAGGATGAGAGACTACATGGAAAGTTCCGTGGTTGGAACATCCAGGAAAATTCCGAGAACATACTCGAAAGTTACGGGGATGGGAGATATCATGGAAACTTCCGAGATTTAGGTTTCCTGGAAAAATCGGAGGACTTAATAGAAAGTTCCGAGGATGTGAGTTCCGGGAAAATTCCGAGAATGAGATTTACTGGAATGTTCCGAGGACAGGAGACATTTTCATCAAACATATCAGACATTTTCACGAAGCATTTTCATTAGATATGTTCATCAATAAATTTCATCAAACATTTCCATCAAACATTTTCATCAAACATTTTCATCATATATTTCCGTCAAACATTTTCATCAAACTTTTTCATCAAACATTTTCATCAAACATTTTCATCAAACATTTTCATCAGATATTTTCATCAAACATCTTCATCAGATGTTTATCAAACATTTTCATCAAACATCATCAAACATATTCATCAAACATTTTCATCAAACATCTTCATCGGATGTTTATCAAACATTTTCATCAAACATCATCAAACATATTCATCAAACATATTCATCAGACATTTTCATCAAACATTTTCATCAGATATTTTCATCAAACATTTTCATCAAATTCATCAAACATTTTCATCAAACATTTTCATCAAACATTTTCATCAAACATATTCATCAGACATTTTCATCAAACATTTTCATCAGACATTTTCACCAAACATTTTCATAAGACATTTTCATCAAAACTTTTCATCAGATACTTCATCAGACATTTTCATCAAACTTTTTCCTCAGACATTTTCATCAGACATTTTCATCAAAAATATTCATCAAATATTTTCATCAGACATTTCCATTAAACTGTTTCATCAACATTTTTAACAAACATTTTCATGAAATATTTCCATCATACATTTCCATCAAACATTTTCCAATAACATTTTCATCAGATATTTTCATCAAACTTTTGCATTAAACATTTTATTCAGACATTTTCATAAAAAATTTTCATCAAATATATTCAATAAACATCATAAAAAATTTCGAGAAACGTTTCCATCAAATATTTTCTTCAAACATCAAATATTTTCATCAAACAATTTCATCAGACATTTTCATCAAGTATTTTCATCAAACATTTTCATCAAATATTTTCATCAAAATATTTCCATCAAACATATTCATCAAACAAATTCATCAGACATTTTCATCAAACATTTCAGTAGACATTTTAATCAAACATTTTCTTCAAACATTTTCGTCAAACGTTTTCGGCAAACATTCGGACATTTTCATCAAACATATTTATCAAACATATTCATCAAGCATATTCATCAGACATTTTCATCAAACATTTTCATCAGATATGTTCATCAAATATTTTCTTCAGATGTTTGCATAAAACATTTTCATCAAACATTTTCGTCAGAAATTTTCATCAAACATGTTCATCAAACTTGTTCATGACATATTCATCAAACATTTTCCTCAAACATTTTCATCAGACATTTTCATCAAACATGTTCATCAAACATTTCCCTGAAACATATTCATCATTAAACATTTTCATCAGACATTTTCATCAAACACTTTCACCAAACATATTCATCAAACATATTCATTGTGCATTTTCTACAGACATTTTCATCAAACATTTTCATCAAATATTTTCGTCAGAAATATTCATCAAACATTTTCATCAAACCTTAAAATGGAACGTTTTCAACAGATATTTTCACCAAACATTTCCATCGAACATTTTCAACAAACATATCAAATATTTTCATCCGACATCTTCATCAAACATTTTCACCAGACATTTTCATCAAATACTTCAGTAGACATCTTCATCAAACATTTTTATTAAACATTTTTGTCAAATATTCAAACATATTCGTCAAACATTTTCATGAAACATTTCCATGAAACCTATTCATCAGACATATTCATCGAAACTTTTGATCAACATTTTCATCAGACATTTTCATCAAACATTTTCATCAAGTATTTTCGTCAAAGATTTTCATCAAACATTTTCATCAGACATTTTCATCAGATAGTTTTATCTAACATTTCTTTATACATTTTCATCAACCATTTTCATCAGACATATTCATCGAACCTTTTGATCAACATTTTCATCAGATATTTTCATCAAACGTTTTCATCAAACATTTTCATCAAACATTCAGGCTTTTTTATCACACATTTTCATCAAACTTTCAAACATTTTCATCAAACATTTTAATGAAACATTTTCATCAGACATTTTTATGAAATATTTTCATCAAACATTTTCATCAAACATTTTCATGAAACATTCAAACATTCAAACATTCAAACATTTTCAACAGATGTTTTCATGAAACTTTCAAACATTCAAACACTTTCATCAAACATTTTCATGAAACATTTTCATCAAACATTTTCCTCAGACATTTTCATCAAACATTTTCGTCAAACATATTCATCAAATGTTTTAATCAGACATTTTCCTCAAACATTTTCATCAGACATTTTCATCAAACATTTTCATCAGATATTTTCATCAGACATTTTCATCAAACATTTTCATCAAACACTTTCATCAATCTGTACTTTTATATTTATATTTCATTTTTATATCAATTTTGCCGTACATATATGACTTATGTCTCTTGTTTGGTGGTGAAATGTACTGTTGAATGAGACACCATCTATTCGTAGAAGTAAGTAATTTTCTTGCTCCTGGTCATCTACAATGACTGACAAACGCTTGTACGAGACGGGTAAACATCGAAGGACTAAATAGATGATAATAAGTAAGTAGATGATAATAACATTAACAACACCAACAATAATGATGATGATGACTACAACAACAAAATAACACCAAACATAACCTCAAACATTTTCATCAAATAATTTTCATCAGACACTTTCATCAAAAATTTTCATCAAACATCATCAACAATTTCCTTAGATATCTTCATCTGAAATTTTCATCACACATTTTCATCAAACATTTTCATCAGACATTTTCATCAAATATTTTCATCAAACATTATCATCAATATTTTCATTAGATATTTTCATTAGACATTTTCATCAAACATGTTCATCAAACATTCGAACATTTTCATCAGATATTTTCATCAAATATTCAAATATTTTCATGAAACATTTTCATGAAACATTTTCATGAAACATTTTAATGAAACATTTTCAGCACACCTTTTCAATATTTTCACCAAACATTTTAATCAAAAATTTCATCCAATATCTTCTACACGGACTACTTTGTATTGGGCTCATTGTTCTTACTGACACCTCCTCCTCGGTCTACGTTCAATATATGGCCAGATTCCGAGAAACATCAGTACGAGGCACCAGGAAACTGTGCTAGTCCTCTGCAGGAAATTTGTCCTTAGCCGTCTAGATTAATATTCTCAACTATGGCCAATTTTCACCCTTTAAAAAATTGCTGAACTGCAGGTAATTCTGAGATAGTACACGAGGAACATTGCTGAGCCACTGGGAGCGAGTAAAGGAGCTACGATCGTACTTCTTGGAGCAAAGACGTGAGGCACACACAGTGTTATATGAATGGTAGATACTGAAGAGTCTGGCACCATCATTTGCGATTGAGTTATACCGCACCTACAAATGGAGGCCACATCTCCGTTCCAAAAGTGCCAGCTGCCGCATCTAGGGCAAGGCATATACACTTCATTAGCTTTGGATTCATCTGGCGCACTAGGCATGACATTTGGGGGAAGGTACTTAGTCGATTACATTGGTATGAGTGTTCAACTAGATCTTACTTTACTGACTCCGAAAGGAAGAAAGGCAAAGCCAACATGGGCGGCATTACTCAGAATGTAAACCGTTTCATCCGGAATCTTAACGACTTTGTCAGCCAGCAAGTGCTCTAATATGAAGTGCTCCAGCTGAACAATCATTTCAAGAAACTCAATAAACAGCAATAAATATTACAGTGCAACTACGACGAAGATTCCTTCCAATTTAACTATGTAAATAAATGTAGCGTTTCTTAAATTTTGTGATTCCCACTTATCTTTCTCATTTTAGTCTAAAATAACTTTGTCAACAGATAAGTAAGGAAAAGAAAAGAAAAAAGGAAAAGTAAACCTGTTTTCATTGGTTTCAGGTGCTTCCAGTAGATTAGAGCAAACATCCACTCCTCTCTCAATTACATTCGGTACCAACTGATACCTACTTTGCATACAATTTCAGTAACCCACTTCTTTCACCGTCTTTGGTAATTCCATAATCCAGCTGAACAGGAGGATTGTGACTCGTCTGTCTGTACAAAGCATTTCGTCAATTCACTGGCGATTTCCGTCACTGATCGCACATGACTGTCTCCAACTTCGTAATATTTCTTCGATGGTAGTTTACACTTCTTTCAAATACTTCATTCATTTTTGCCCATTGGTTTTTCTAGAGCGTTATCTCCGTAAGCAACCTGTATTCGTCTGTGGATGTTAGACACCTTGTATCCTTAATCGTCAAGAATTAAATGAAGGCACAATGCTTCTGTTTGGCCTCTTGTAATTGTCTGCAATGATGACGGAAATGAAGAAAACTCTGAATAGAGGAAGAGGTACAGAGCCAAAATGTGCTCTTTCGACAGCCTGTGCAATTTATGAAAATATCCCCCCGACATATGCATATTCGTGTGAAATTTAAAGCCCAAATAAATATTAGTTCCAAATTATGCACGATGTCAGCAATTTCGGGGGCCAGGCGAAGTCGATCACATCGACTACCCGAAAGGGTAAAAAACAGTCAACCTCGGCGGGATTTGATCTCCAAACGTAAAGACAGACAGACAAACCGCCACTAAGCGTTTTGTCCGGCGTGCAAACAATTTCGCCAATTCGCCGCTTAAGAAGCTCAAAATTAATACTGGTTTAAAATTTTGACACAAGGCCAACAGGTTCGGGGCAGGGGATAAGTCGATTAAATAGACGCCATTGCTCAACTAGTACGTATTTTATCAACCGAAAGAATAAAAGGCAAAGTCGACCTCGGGAGAATTTGAACTCAGAACGTAAAATCGGACTAAGCATTTCATCCGGCGTGCTCGCCCTCCTAGCTGAAAATTAATATTAATATTGTTTTAGCCTAAATATTTTATACTTTCATTTTATTATTCACCCTGTACTTTTATATTTACATTTCATTTTTATATCAAGTTTGCCTTACATATATGACTTATGTCTCTTGTTTGGTGGTGAAATGTAATGTTGAATGAGACACCATCTATTCGTAGAAGGAAGTAATTAATCATTTTCTTGCTCCTGGTCAACTACAATGACGCTTGTACGAGACGGGTAAACACCGAAGGACTAAATAAGTAAGTAGATGATAATAACATCTACAACACCAACAATAAAGATGATGATGACTACAACAACAAAATAACACCAACATTACAACTACCACCATAATCACCACCACCATCACCACAACCAACAAAAACTACAACAACATGAAAAACAGCAACAATTATAAATCATAATAGATAAGATAATGACTTCTTTATTAGCCACCGGGGAACACACAAAGTCGAGTACATTCAAGGACAAAGTTATGGAAAAGACAACGGTGTGTTATGCGGGAACAAAATGAAAGCAAAAACATTGTAATAATACAATGTTAACCAAGATAATTCCAGAATCCGATGGTTACCTGTGGAAATCGCTCTCGTAACTGCGCTTGTTTATTTCTATCTCCGGCAGATTGGAGAAGTGCCTGCCTCGTAGTCTTCGAATATGGACGTGAAGAATCGGTATCGGAAATTCTGGTTTCGCTGCTGCTATGTCGACCTAATGTCACGGAGCATTTGACCCTACTGTCAATGCGAGATAAGACCTTATGCATCTATGCAGCATAGCGCAAGTAAAGCTACGTTAGATATAAGGATGAAAGTTGGAAGATAACTTAGCGCATTTTCGAGGGAGGTGAGATGCACCGTTCCACTAACAAATTGGGATGTTTTCCCAGACAATTTGTATCGTATTTTGTTAATATTCGTTCGCAACTCTATCCCATTGGGTTACTCGAATCGGAAAAGATCATTTAATACAATTCAGAAGACTTTTATATGTGTCTCTATGTCGTCTGTTTGTGTGATCTAGCTATCTGATGTTTGTATGTTGATATACATTATTCCTTTACATGTTGCCGCCTGTGTCTCTGGCAGTGTCAGCAATGATTCGTTTAGTGTTCGTGTTGAGGGTAGTCTTCTGGGTGATCTGCGCGCATGAATTAGGTTCTGTTTCTATTTGTATTGAGCGTGATATCTGTTGCGGTAGTGGTGGTGTTGACGACGATCGTGTTGTTAGTACCGGTACTGCTACTGGAGGTAGTGATGGGGTATCGCTGTCAAAATAATCTTTCATTTTAATATTCTAACTGTGTTTGTTGGACTGATGTTTTGTTATTTCTTTCTATTGGCCAATTGTTCATTTTGTATATCTTACGTCACGTACCCCACAATACACTGAGTGGTCTGAGGTGGAGATATGTATGTATATTTTGACTTGTTATTGTTCTTTATGAGATTGCTTAGCTGCTTTCAGTTGATTTTGTTGTCACAGTCGTCAGTTATGTATTAGCACTTGTAGTAATTTTATCTTACGTTTTCACTGCGGTTGATTCTATCTCTTCTTGTTCTTGACGTTGCAGTTGCTGCTTATGTTGTTGCTTTTGATATGTGTGGTATTTGTAGTAGTGGAGGCCTTTTTTCTGCTGTCACTTTCTATTGTTGGTGGTGCAGAAGGCTTTGAGCTGACTGGTCTTTTAAAGCTATGACAACTATGCCATGTACCCTCCCCTACCATCGGCATTTTCTACCCTTCTGTGAATTTATACGGTTGGATATATATTGTTCAATGTCTCCGGCTCCGCCTGAATCAGATTATTCAATGACATTCCAAACTAATTGTTCATTCAGATTCATTTTATGTTTAGCCTCGCACTAGGGTCCTACAGCTCAACACATTTCACGAACTCCCTAAATCAAATTCGTGTGGGATATCTTAATTTTTATTCCTATTACTCTTCGTCCCATGTACATTGGTATGATGTAAATTCTAGAGCTCTAAGTGAGATAGTGGAATGCTTTAGAACCAAGACTTCCGATAAAAATTTCACTTGTATATAGAAAAAGAAAAAAAAAAACAAATTAGCATAGCACCTGCCTCAATGTGTATACATGTGGTTGATTGCTGATATGACTACGTCATTGATTAATTATAAAATGCATTTGACGACGTTCTATCGCTTAGGCTGTAAAATATAAATATAAATATAAATATAAATTACTAGTCGTTTGATTATATTTGCCATATACGATTGCTCTGACTTTAAATATGCATTGATTAAATGCTCTTTAGTTACCTAGATGAAACAGCGGATAAGTTAATACTGAAAGAATGCCAATGAGATTTGTATTCACCCTTATATTTATATTTTCCCTTTCTCCCTTTTTATTTCTCGTCTGTACTGCACATTTTTATCTACATTGACATGTTTTATCTGCATGTCTTATAACCGAAGGCAAAACTGCCATGGAATGGTAATTATGAACTTACTTGTGTATATTATCGGTTTCCATTCGCGAGACAAAAAACAAAACAAAATAAAAAAAAGGTAGAACAATTGCTTCGGGTAGTTCATATAATGAATATAATTCAAGAGGGAAACTGGCATAAAATGAAGATTCCGAATATGTGCCAAGACCAATTGGCAACTCAAAGAAAAACAAGACTTATGTAAATTTTTAACACTAAATTATATTAAGAAACAATACAGAAAAAATTCTTCTAGCAAAGATAGATGGTGGCGTGCTTAGGAATAAAGCAGAACAGCAACGAACAGACATTAAAAAATAGCTTGCGAATAAAAAATAAGCTAAAATGGAACTAAATATTTAACTACCTTTCATTATGTTGAAAAATATGTGACACATTAATGTATAATGCATATATGCAATACATTCAACAAGATTATACCCAATTAAAAATATATATAAAGCAGCGCGTCTCATTTAGCTAATCTGAATAGGAAACTAAGTCTCATTTACTGAAACGTCATAGGGAAGCAATTCTTATTTAACAAATTTATTTCTGAAATAGCGTTATTTAACGAAACTGTATCAGAAAAACAACAAAGCTGTTCGATTGGATGAAATCACCGCAGAAACGCTCAAACATGGTGACAACACTGTATATTGACTGAACTGAAAAGTTCGATTAATTGCTGACGGCGTTCGCATAAAGTGTCAGAGTTGGCAAGAAGTAATCTTTGTAAAATTGACGAAGAGAGACATATTTAACTGCATTTTGCAAAGCACTAGAGAGTGAATGGAAGGCCAGCCTACTAGTGAAAGATAGTGAATAATTGCCCTCCAGTTAGCATTTTGTGGATCATGTTGTGCTCGACTGAGATCGTTCTGTGTCACTTTGGGTTGTCAGAATCGCAAGCTACAGAAAACAATATCGTGGTCAGAAAGCAGAGTTTTTTTTTCCATTCCAATATTATGGATAGTGTTAATGTGATTTCTAAACACTAGTTCCAATAAGTTTCTGCTGAACTTCATTGGGGTGGGAAAAATTCGTCTGTGAATTTCTGTAGTGATTCCACAGCTATCTTCCCTAGGGTTGAATTGTACCCACCTCTCTTCAAGATATGCGTACACCACTCCACCTAGTCGAAAATTAAAGTCACCTATTATTAAAGCACTATCAAATTGACATTGTTGAATGAAGATCTTGTTCTTCACGGGTCATTCTTTGAAGGACGACAATGGCGATTGGGTTGGTCTGTGGAGCCCAGTCGTTGCTAAATCACTAGATTGGTTGTACATATACTCTCGTTCACAATAGGTGTTGGAGAATGATACATTTGTGTCTGTGGTAAATGAGCTGTGTAGAAAATATCAACTCCCCCTTTCTCCTACCGGTACAGTCTCCACGAATGGTGGTATTATATCTCACTTTTACATCAGGTTCCAAATGAGGAATATCACCAATTCCAAGCGAGACTTTTTAAGGGGGGACTCAATAAGAGCTAAGAAAGAAGTGGGATGAGGATTGTTGGCAACATCAATCTTCAATGCATTGAATCGTCCATCATTCTGAATCAAATAGTCTATTGATGCCTTGTGCAGTCATCAAACAAAAATTGGAGGCTGGAATAGTGCTTCAAAGAGACATATAACTTACTGGCAGTGAGGAAGGTTGTTTCTGCACTTGGGTAGTGACCGGTGCAGGTGCTGCGTGATAGCTCAGATTCTTTTCCGAATCACTTTTGCCAGGTTGGATAAAATTAGAAGGGCGTACGGAGCTGAAGTTGTGGTTTTGTCGGTTGTCTAAAACATTAGTGCTCCTATAGATTTTGAGCTTGGTAGTGTTCACAATGAGTAAGTAATGATATGAGAGGGAGAAAAGAGTAGTAGTTAAGTTGATCACTCCTAAGGTTAGAATGGATTGATTAAGGTTGGTCAATGAGGAGGAGAAGAAGAAGCAGACGATCAAGAAAATGAAGAAATGGTATTTGACGACGGTAGTAGTGATGATGATGATGGTCTATTGTGGTATGACTCCTTAGAAGACATTGCTGTCGTTGTGGTTGCTGTTGTAATAGTTGGAATTGTTGTTGTCGGCTTTTTGCTGCTGATATGGTCATTGTTGTAGTTGTTGTTTTTGTCACTTCTGCTCATCTTGGGCTGAAGTAGGTTGATTTGAGTGAGTTTATTTACGTGGGTGATTATGGTACGGCAAGCTGGCAGAAACGTTAGCTCGCCGGGCGAAATGCGTAGCCGTATTTCGTCTGCCGTAACGTTCAGAGTTCAAATTCCGCCGAGGCCGACTTTGCCTTTCATCCTTTCGGGGTCGATAAATTAACTACCAGTTACGCACTGGGTCGATATAATCGACTTACTCCGTTGTCTGTCCTTGTTAGTCCTCTCTGTGTTTATCCCCTTGTGGGTAGTAAAGAAATAGGTATGAGGTAGCAATTTGCTTTACTTTGTTTGGAATTTGTATCTCTTGGCTTTTATTAAAAAGATCAACAACGCTTTTGGCTATGAGATTTACACGTGAGGCGTGAATGTTTTCAGTTTGGGAAAGAATGAACCATGAGTTAATGAGAATGTCGAGTATTTCCGTGTCAGACTAGTTATTGTGTCGGCATTGTATCCTTTCTTTGTTTTTATACTGCTGGTGTTGTTGTTCTTCTCTTTCCAATAAGGACTCACTCCATTAGCCACAAAGAATAATCTCTAATTCGAACCTACTTTGAGCTACTAGGAATGTGTGTGGCACCTTGAAGATCCACCATCCACCCGCGATAGACTGACGGTTGCACGAGCGCGAAAGCTACGAGGTTATCCTCATTCTGTAAACAGTGGCTTTTAACGGGTGGAGAGCTGAACCAACCTGGGGTACGGACGATTCGCAATCTAGACTAGGGTTTGAAAATTTACCACACTATAGTGGGTTACACCATGGTTCCTCTGCTTTGTGACAGAAGTATGTAGAAAGAGTGAGAGAGAGTTGTGGTGAAAGAGTACAGTGGGTTCCCCCCCCCCCCAGCCACCTGATCCTCGTGGAGCTTAGGGTGTTTTTGCTCAATAAACACTCACAAAGCCCGGACCGGGAATCGAAACCGCGTTCTTACGACCGCGAGTCCGCAGCCCTATCCACTGGGTCATTTCGCCTGCACACTGCTGTTGTTGTCGTCAACTACTGCTACTTTATCAGTTTTGGTTATATTCTGGCCTTAATCATGCCGAAGTTGGGTGGGAGGTTCAATGGTATTTAATCGGGGTCGATGAAATAAGTACCAGTTACGCACTGGGGTTGTTGTAATCGACTTAATCCGTCTGTCTGTCCTTGTTTGTCCCCTCTGTGTTTAGCCCCTTGTGGGTAGTAAAGAAATAGGTATTTAATCTGATTCAAAGGCGGCGAGCTGGCAGAAACGTTAGCTCGCCAGGCGAAATGCGTAGCCGTATTTTGTCTGCCGTTATGTTCTCAGTTCAAATTCCGCCGAGGTCGACTTTGCCTTTCATCCTGTCGGGGTTGATAAAATAAGTTCCAGTTACGCACTGGGGTCGATGTGATCGACTTAAACCGTTTGTATGTCCTTGTTTGTCCTCTCTGTATTTAGTCCCTTGTGGGTAGTAAATAAATAGGTATATAATCTGATTCTGCTTTGTTTGTGCAAGCAGACAAATATAGTTAACAATAGCAAATAAAATAGGCAACATATAACAAAATATTTTTTAGTAGAGAATCGTATGAGAATACACGAGGATATTTGTGACGATACATTACTGAAAAGTCTGTTGTTAAAATATTCAGAGGATATTGTACATTTACAATACAAAATAACCAATAAATTAAAGAATTCAAAGATTCAAATAAGAGAGACACATACATGGCATCGTCGTATAGTTGCAGGCAAGTAGATTGAGAAAATACTCATGTGTGCGCAAATGCACACACACACACACACACACACACACACACACACACACACACACACACACACACACATATATATATGTATACCTATTTGGGCATTTGAGTTCCTCCAAGTTTAGATAAATCACATATTAAATGATACTTTATTACTATTGTTATTTATAAATATATATTTTATCTAAACACATGCGCTCTTTCATTTCCACATTGAATTTTAGGCCCAGCGCAGAAAACCCCAATATAGTTACTACAATTTTTAACAGACTATTAATTAATGAGTCGTTCATGACTAGACAGAAGCGATAGGGTTATATAACTGTATGGCATTTTACGGCATATTAAGGTGGCGAGCTGGCAGAACCGTTAGCACGCCAGGCGAAATGCGTAGCCGTATTTCCTCTGCCATTACGTTCTGAGTTCAAATTCCGCCGAGGTCGACTTTGGCTTTCATCCTTTCGGGGTCAAGAAATTAAGTTCCAGTTACGCACTGGAGTTGATATAATCGACTTAATCCGTCTGTCTTTCCTTGTTTGTCTCCTCTGTGTTTAGCCCCTTGTGGGTAGTAAAGAAATACGTATGGCATATTACCAGCCAATGTACGCCACTAGCCCAGAAAGAATATAAGAGACGCTACGGCGGTATATCCAGGATTGTCCATTGGACACTCTGCAACAAGAATGGGCTTGACAGAGCAAAAAATTGATACCACCACAAGCCTGACAGCACTGTCGAAATAGAACTGCAAAGATCCTTTGGGATTTCATGATTCAGTGCGATCAGGAGATAGAGAATAGGAAGCCGGACATAGTCTTAACTGAGAAAGAAAACAAACTATGCTGGATCATAGATATAGCATGCCCAGCTGACAATAAGGATAAGGAAGAAAGAAAAGTTGAAAGATATGACAGGTTAGCTTGGGATATTAAGCAGTTGTGGTCGATGAAAAAGGTAACAGTAGTGCCAATAATTGTCGGAGCCCTGTAAACAGTGAGCAAAAATCTCGAGAAGTACGTGGAACAAGTAGGGGCTGCAATATCAGCACTGCTTGGAACCGCTCGAATACTCCGGAAGGTGCTCGATAAATAAGAGGTGCTACCTTAGTTCACTGGTAGGGAACAGCTGACACTCTAGAACATCTCCAGCGTTAGAAGCTGTGCAAAAGCAATAATAATAATAATAATAATAATAATAACTTAATAATGAGAACCCAAGTTCGAAATTTCTCCAAGACACCCGATGAAGGTTGGAGGGTATATCAGCTAGAACGTTGTGTTAACAACTTACAATATTATGCCAAATACCCTTCAGTTGTAAATAATGGCTGAAATGTTAGTTTCATCCTCCTCCTGGCTTGGGAAAGTTATGTCCCCCAAATAGTTCTGTAAACTACAAAACAAATGGTAGTCTGAAGGAGGAAGATCAGGAGAATAAGGTGGATGAGGAATTTTTTCCTAACCAAGCTCTTCGATCTTCTATGATGTGATTTTTGCAGTGTGGCTTCACGCATTGACCTGATGAAACATCACGCCTTTTCGCTTCATTAAAGCGGATATTTTTTTGGTTCAAACGCTCTAATTCCTGACTTTAGACTTGAGCATTGATTGTTGCATTAGGTCGTAACAATTCAAAGTGAGTTACTACTTTGCAATCCCAACAGATAGAGAGATGAAACTTTTTCCCATGAAGTTCCATTCTCAGTCGTGGTTCCCCTTTTACCAAACCACTGTTTACGACGTTTAACATTTCGATAGAAGATCCACTTTTCGTCACTTGTCACAAATCTATCCAAAAAGGGTGAAACGACTTCGCGACAATGGAGAGAATAGATGTCAATCCCGAAATTCTTTTTTACATTGTTGTTACCTCCACCAACATTAACACCACTCCCTTCGAAAGTACATTTTTCTTTAATAATTTCGACCGACATATTAAACCACTCGCATTTCCTGTTCAGTCAGCGTAGTAAAGTTTGCATGTGGTAAAGTGTGCGTCATCGTTTTTCTGTATGTTCAGACACTTCCAACGTGTGCTGAACAACCATGATTTTTCACTGAACATCTTATATAAAATGCCAATTCTGCCCGTAAAATATATGTCAGATATTTTAGGCAGTATAAAGCTATTGTAATTTTCGTGCTCTGTTCTCACCAGTTTCCTCAAAATTAGACGCGTTTTCATTTCGTCAGTGCAACCATGACATTCTTTTTCGCCAGTCCAACCTTGACATTCTTTTTCGTGAATTTGTTGGAGTCTTCGGTAATATGCCTCGGAGGCGACAATTTCTTTTTGGTCATATTTAAATTCATTTATTGAATTCGCTACTTCATTAGTTGTAGTATTTGTTGCTTTAACATTTGTTGTTGTTCTTGTTGTCCTTTGAGTTGTTGTTGTCGCTGTTTTTGCAACTCAATTAACCCCGCCATGTTTTCCATTATTTTACGGACTTTTCGTAAAATGTGTACAAAAAAACGTTTGTTACTCCTCTATCGAGTTGTTAATTTCTCCACGTGAATTTTGTTTTCCAATTCCTTCGCGTGAAAAACGTTGTTTTGATGTCGTCTACGTGAATTGTTTGTGTTCCCCGCAGTTATAATGTGTCTCCGCTGTTGTGATCGTAGCTATTCTGTCGTGTATTTTCATGATATTTATGGACATCTGAATGATTATATGTGTGTGTGCGCACGATATTTTCATGGTATCGAATAGCGTCTTTCTATACCGGAATGGCAATACAACGCTTCGTCTATCGTGTTATTACTGATAGCTCTGCAAGACACCGAATTTGAAACGTCTAACTTAACTGTGACTCGAACTCGAATATAACGCGAAACTGACGCTTAACTCTAACTCAGAAGTCATACACGACACTGTAGTGGTTGATGTCGGCTCACTTTATAGTCGCTCCCACATATCACTTGACCCGCGGGAGGGGTGTATCATTTCCATTGTAACAGATACACACGTATTACAGCGGCCCTTCAATTTTCCTAAACCCTGTAAAACATCTATGGTGGTGGGCCCCCCAACTAGGCCTTTTGCGACCCCCGTAACTCCAGGAACTTTTCAGCTCCGCCTCCTGTGTGTGCTTTTGTGTAAGTGTGTATACAACTTTAAACGTTTTTTTCATTAATGATTCTCCTTTGCCGAAGCACACCAATACCGGTTGTCAAGCCGTAGTAGGGGACAAATACAGACACAATCACGCACACACATACACACACAAACACACAGACACACACAAACGTACATGTACATACGTCGGGCATATTTCAGGTACTCCTTATACCAAAATCCCCTTGCATGACATGGATCGCACGAGGCTACAGAAGAAGGCACTTACCTAATGTACCACGTAATGAAACTGAACCTGAAAGTATGTGGCTTTCAAGCAGTGATTGGGGACAAGCAGAGATACACACACACAGAGTTTCGGTCTACCAGATTCATTCACAAGGTTCTGGTCGGTTTGCAGTTATAATAGAAGACATTTGCCCATAGTTACACACAGGCGCGCGCGCACACGCACATATAATCATTCAGATGTCCATAAATCCTACAAAAACTTTTTGAGCAGTAATATTTTATGTAGACGTTGGTTAAGGTTGTTTAGTAGTCAACAAAAGGTTTTGCCCTACACTTATCACTCAACGCCAAAACCCGTGCGGGTGGTATCTAAGATTAGCAGATAAGTACTTCACTTATTCCTATAGATACGGACGAATATTTAGTAGAGAGAACTTAAGTCTCATTCATCAGTGAGCTCAATCTAAAAAGATAATAGTGACCGTTCCTACACCCTGCACAAAGATAGAATGTTCACGAAGATTTATTAACGAGTGCCCTCTCGATGCAACTCCAAGGCCGTGGACTATGAGGCGGTATGCTGTTCGGCAATAGCAGCGGTAGCAGCACTAATACCGTAGGAACACAGCAATGAAAATATGGAGCAACGGTGGGGCCCTTTGAGCTCTGAATAACTAATCATAAGTTCACGTTTATGATTCCAGATGCGTAATATTGAGGGATTGACCAGCTATGGAGTTCAAAGGAAGAGGAAACGCTATACAGGACTAAATGGAAGCTCCTGGGATAGTCTCGTCCATATTCCAATGGAAGCAGACGATGCAAACTTTGCTTGGCTAACAGGGAAATTATTCTAATAATTTTGCTTTATCTCAGTGCCTACTTAAATTTAGAAAGTGAAATTTAAGTCCGTGTGATCGTGATACAAGCCTCGCGCTGGAAACGTGGGCTTTCACGACTACCGACTAGTGAACGGAAAACGTAAACAACCAAACCCATTCCGAACGCAACCGCAACATTTTAAAGGGAGGTAAGTGCACCTCTCTCAGAGGGGGAGAGATGTAAAACAAATGGTAACTTTCTTATCTGCCATAAACAACGATTACATACATACACACACACATACATACATACATACATACATACATACACACACACACACACACACACACACACACACACACACACACACACATATATATATATATATATATACGTTCACATTTTTTCTCTCCTTGATTCTCTCCTTGTTTTTTCTGTGTTCCTTTCTGTAGAAGAGCGTAGGCTCGAAACCTAAAAGAGTTTTCTATTCCTGAGCGCTATACTAATACATTTGTTTGTTTGTACACCACCTGCCTCAGTCTTTTGTTTATTTTCGTAAACTTTCCCTTTATATATATCTATATATCTATATCTATATCTATATCTATATATATATATATATATATATATATATATAATGGCTAATTTATACCACTTGACCCGTGTGAAGGTGTACCATTTCCAGTTACAACAGATCACACACATATTGCAGTGGTCCTTCAGTTTTTCTAAAGCCTGTAAACGAACTAGGGAAACGGGGGTCCCAAACTGGGATTTCGCGACACCCGTGTGTGTATTGCATGTTCGTTTCTCCTTTTTTGGCATTTGTGATTTTATTTTTGTTCTTCTATGTATATGAAGGTATTTCCTTCGTCTGGCTGTTTTATTTTCTACAAATTGAGAAATCACGGTTGTGGAACTGTTATCATAACGTGTTGTATCGATTTATCGCACGACGAGATATATCTGCACCGCCGGATGCTCCTGAACCAGTTTTTGAGTGTCTCACACATGAGGGATCGATGTGCCGAAACAATTGTCGTGATTAATAAATTACCGGATATTCCATCTTCTGTCTTTCATTTGCCAAATATATATATATATATACATATATATATATATGTATGTAAAGTCAAATTTTAGTCTGTGTGATCATGATGGAAAACTGGTGCTGGAAACGCGGGCTTTCGCTACTACTGGGTATTTGTCCATGTATGTGTGTGTGTGTGTGTATACACACATATATATAATATGAAGAAGAAATTGGACAATTATCCCCTTATACACCACAGTTAATTAGCGATCTATTCGAGCAGGATGAATATCAGACGAAGAAAGTGGGAATAAATTTCAGAAGTCAGTGTTCTTCATCACTCAACATATTTCGTAGCATCGGAATAATTGACAGCGTACATAGGTGCACTCATATACACGTCCACACGCACGCACATACACACACACGCGCACACACACACACACGCACACACACAGACATATATATATGATATAAACGTATATAAATATATAAACACATATAACTCATAAATGTACTTGCAGGAGATCTTATGAAATAGTATATCCGAATTAGAAATCAATGAGGATATTAAGATGTGCATAGTGAATGTAAGACGGTAATCGAAATAGATGAATTAGTGGTATGAGATGATTTTAACAAGAGTCTTCAGCTGGTACAATGTCTGACGGGTATTTCGAGAATACGTAGGTTGAGGTGGGCGTGTTATTTCAGCTTATATATACATATATATACATATATGTGTGTGTGTGTGTATATATATATATATATGTATATATATAGAGGAGTTCGATAAAATAGTGGAAACATATAACACCATATCATCGTAATTATGAAATATCTATAAAGCCGTCAAAAGCTTGTTTATTTCTATGTTTTTGATGTTTTATTAGTGTTACTTAATATGTTTTTGCTAAAATTGCTGTTTCCTTTCAGATATCATCAGAAAAAGGTAATTAAAATTCATTAAATTTGACAGATCTAACGGACTTTCAAAGAGGTCAAATTGTCGGTGCTCGTATGGCAGGCGCTAGCGTAATGAAAACAGCAGAAATGTTTGGTGTGTCAAGAAATACTGTCTTAACGGATTGGAATTGTTATTATGTACATTGATTTGTCTTGGTATAAAAGATAGGTTACAGCACATATTCTTCTGAATACTAAAGAGTCAGTTTTTTTTCCTTAATCATTTGAGCATGTCCCTCGGTGGCTGACGATATGCGTATCTCTGAACACGAGCACGAATTGTGCGTGTACATCATAGCCATGTACTGAGAGGAATGCTTTGAGGTTTGAGTAATCCACCAATGGTAACATGGGTGTTTCGATCAACATTCTCAAACAACCCTTATTCAAGAACATGTTGAACAGGATGGGCTACTCGTCCTGAAGAAAATTCTGACTGTGCTTCACCTACAAGGTAAAATGTTGTTTATCTTTAGTCCTGTGCTTATTCTAACAGTCTCTTGTCGAAACTATCTATCTATCTATCTATCTATCTATCTATCTATCTATCTATCTATCTATCTATCTATCTATCTATCTTTCTCTCTCTCTCTCTCTCTCTCTCTCTCTATATATATATATATATATATATATATATATATATTAATTAATAAGGGTGAGAGAATTAGATACTAATTTAATAGTATATCTATTCAACACCAAGTGGCCTAGTGCTCCGAGAAACCTGGATTATTATAATATTTTATAATATATTATAATATTTTTACAAAATAAATATAAGAGAGTGGTCACTATATGGCTCACTCTAGCACCAGTTAATCCAAAAGGTTTCAACCACAAAAATACATGTTTCCCATGAAAGTCAGTACGATTGTTAGCTCACATGGACAGGGCAAATAAAAAATAACAAAAATACAGATTATTTTGGGACAATTGTTTCGCTATTAATGAATTAAATGTAATTTTACTTACAAAAAAATCCACTTGTAGCTCCTCAGCCAAAACTATCTTTTGTGGTTGAAACCTTTTGGATTAACTGGTGCTAGAGTGAGCCATATAGTGACCACTCTCTTATATTTATTTTATATATATATATATATATTTATATATATATCACTTTGATCACTTTGACCGACCAGTCCGTCAGGCGTCCATTTGACACCGCTGGTCACAGCACGCTGTCCATTCCTCTCTCGATCGCGCCTTTCTCATCCACGTGATCCCAATTGTCCTCCTGAAATCGTAACTCCGCCGTCGTGGAGGTCTTCCGGATGGTCTTTTCCGCTCACGCGGGTACCACTCGACATCTGCGTGCTCGTATGGCAGGCGCTAGCGTAATGAAAACAGCAAAAATGTTCATGCGGTCAGACAATGTACCAACAGGTCGTATGGTGATCGGCAGTGATGAAATAGAGGAGGTGAGGGAATATGTGTACGTGGGACAGGAAGTAAATATGTGCCGGGATATCAAAACGGAGATCTCACGGAGAGTAAGGGTCGGATGGAAGGCGTTCAATGGCATAATGGATGTGCTCAAGGGAAGGTTGGACAGGACCACCCGCGCCAACCTCATTAACAGTGCAGTTCTGCCTGCAATGTTATATGGTAGCGAAACATGGGCTACCACAAAGAGAGAAGTGCAAAGACTGGTAACGGTTCAAAGAGCCATGGAAAGGTCAATGCTTGGTATCTCGTTGAGAGAGCACATAAGTAGCAAGATCATCAGAAAGAAGTCCGGCGTGAGAGATGTCATCGCAGAGTATACACGCAGCAAGTATAGATGGGCTATATATATATATATATATATATATATATATATATATATTATATATATATATATACGTTTATATATTTGTTGTGCAAAATTTTTTATGTGGAATCGCGTGTTGAAACAGATATTGTTGTATTTCGGAATGGTCATTTTGCCAGTTTAGCCAATAAAAGCACACGCAAAGTAACACCAAATATATAGTGCGTGTGTCTTTCTTGGCTAAGCTGACAAAATGACCATTCCGAAATACAACAATATATATATATATATATATATATATATATATATATATATATATATATATATATATATATATATATATATGTATATATATATATATACATATATATATATGCATATAAGGTTGGTGCGTGCAGTACTTCCTTTTCGATATTTTGCGTCATTCAGAAAATCGCATTAAAATTTGTAAAGCATTGCCGTAATAATAAAGAATGTTCTTTTCTTTTGCTGTTTCTAGAGTCAAATTTGCTTAATTTCTTTCAAACACAATAATATGCACCTAAGTTTATATAAGTCAACACATTTCATACTCTCGATGCAGAGTTTCTCTTAAAGGAACACACGATTAGAGAAATAGACTTTAAAATTCTGATAATATACATCGATCGTACATCTGACATACAATAATTTTCCAAAAGCATACTTGCTATTCAAAAATTTTCAAATCGAACCGTTATCATGTAAATCAATACTTCAATAATTTATAAATCCTAATCTATGAAAACTCATTTGGGAGTTAGATTAAAACATTCAATTATCTTGTTTCAAGCTTTTGTGATAATTTTGTGATAATTACAAATATGTATTTTCTCAAATTACAAATCACAACTTGTTCTGATTGATTGAATTTATTCGCAAAACGAATTGAAGAAGATATCGAATTCTCTCTGGCAATTTCCTCCCACGATATTGAATTTCATTTACAACTTCTGGAATTAAATATTGCGTCGTCTTAATCATGCGGACGGCATGTAACTTAGGCGTAAATGGTACGCCTAAGAACTTATACCTACACACAATGTTTACACATCTATGCACACTTACATATATACATGTATACGTACATACACATGCACACATATATATACACATGTGAGCATTTACATGCAAATATGATGTGTTGATGCGTTAAATTTCGTTTCAAAATCATGAAGTTTTCCTATATCCTATATTTACAATTCCCTATCTTGAATGTAATTTAAGTACTTCCCTAACGACTTAAGATTTATAATTAATCGTTAGATAGCTTACATTTAAATAATTTACTTCATTGCTAATTATGTAATTACGGAATTCTAATGTGCCCAATCGAAGTGCTGGAAATAATAGGCAAATTTCTCTTAAATCATTAATCTGATTTCACCATTTTAAATCTTAAATATTTGATAATGTAATATTCAAATTTACTATTTCTGAAAATATTACAAGACTGCTGACAGAATGCTATCAATACTATCTCTGCTAAAAAGCAGAGAGCTGGCAGAAGTGTTAGCATGTCGGGTGAAATTATTAGCGGTATTTCGTCTGCCGCTACGTTCTGAGTTCAAATTCCGCCGAGGTCGAGTTTGCCTTTCATCCTTTCGGGGTCGATAAATTAAGTATCAGTTGCTTACTAGGGTCAATCTAAAAATAGCTTGTTATAGAGGATCAATCATTAAACTCAAATTATATAATATAGATTTCTTAATTCCCACAGGGGGCTAAACATATAGGGGACAAACAAGGAAAGACAAAGGGAATAAATCGATTATATCGATCCAATTGCATAACTGGTACTCATTTAATCGACACCGAAAGGAAGAAAGGCGTTTGAATCTGGAATTTGAACTCAGAACGTGACAGCAAACGAAATACATCAAAGCATTTCGCCCGGCGTGCTAACGATTCTGCCAGCTCGCCGCCCAAAGTATATAACATAGTGGATTTCTGCGTCATGCAATAATATTTCATAATTAATGCACCCTCAATATGAAACAGCATGATAAAATCGAAATATTCTTATTATTACATATGTCATAATATAATATTCTTAAAATGAACAGATACGATGAAGTGGATATATTCGTAACATGCTGAGACTAAAAAACAAATATGAAATCATTAGATTAAATAATAGCTATAAAATGAAGATTCTATTAATATGATGTGATGAACCCATTATTAATCAGGTGTAACAACGTTGGATTGTTAACAGATTCTGGTATTCCTAAGCAGAAACCACTTTTATAATTGCGGTAGTTTGCAGCAAGTGTTTCTTTCAAATTTGATGAAATAAAATATCAAGTTCTAAAGTAAGCGCAATAAAAGACATTTAAAGAAACAAGCTGTTTATCAAACACGCCGAACCACTAAGGTATGGGGACGTAAATACACCAGCACCGGTTGTCAAGCGATTACATCTACAGGGCACATGCACAGACGCAAAAGCACATACATATACATACTTACATAAATACATACATACATATATATATATATATATATATATATATATACATATACATGCATATTTTCTATATATATATATGTATACATATATACATACATATATATTGTATGTATATATATATATATATATATATATATATATATATATATACGATGAGCTTCATTCAGTTTCCGTCTGCCAAATCCAATCACAATGCTTTCGACGGCCCAATGTTATAGTTGTGGAGTATAGATGCTTTGTGATTGGGAAGCAAGCTTCTTACCAGCCACGCCTGTGCCTCCACACGGCCATGCTAGTATAATTTGTAAAAGACAAGAACAAATATTTACCATATACGTCATTGTTATACGCTCTCCACTATATTATATAATCGATTGAAGCATATACATGCACAGTATATATCCAGCATTCTGTTACTTCCTATCCTCCAGTCCCAAACCTTTCCACTAGCAGTGCGTGTTCTCCACCACCCGATATTTTGTCCCGCCTTTTGCTCTCTCTCTCTACTTCCACTAACCAAATTTTCCACACTCTCCGCACGCCAAACATCTATTTACTCCTGATTTACTTTTGTCAAAACAATAGACCTCATTCAGTCATGCCCTACACCTATTCCATACCTTTTCTTTCCCCCAAGTCCCCACGCCTCCTCCTTTCCTCGTATACCAAATCCCTCTATGCTGTCATTTTCCCCATACAATGATGTTCTCCTTGCCCACCAATACTAATTTTCCATCTAAAATTTTACTCAGCACCAATCTAATATATTTGCTGTGTGTAATTTTATTGTTACTTATTCTTGCTTTATTTATTTATTTAATTTAGACTTGCCTCTATCTATCTATCTATCTATCTATCTATCTATCTATCTATCTATCTATCTATCTATCTATCTATCTATCTATCTATCTATCTATCTATCTATATCTATCTATCTATCTATCTATCTATATATCTATCTATCTATCTATCTATCTATCTATCTATCTATCTATCTATCTATCTATCTTATTTCTTTATTGCCCACCACGGGCTAAACATAGAGGGAAAAACAAGGACAGACAAAGGGATGAAGTCGATTACATTGACCCCAGTGCGTCACTGGTACGTAATTTATCGACACCGAAAGGATGAAAAGCAAAGTCCACTCGGCAGAATTTGAACTCAGAACGTAACGGCAGACGAAATACCTATTTCTTTACTACCCGCATAGGGCTAAACACAGACAGGACAAACACGGAAAAGCAAACGGATTAAATCGATGATATCGACCTCAGTGCGTAACTGGTACTTATTTAATCGACCCCGAAAGGATGAAAGGCAAAGTCGACCTCGGCGAAATTTGAACTCAGAACGTAGCGACAGACAAAATACCGTTAAGCATTTCCCCCGACATGATAACGTTTCTGCCAGCTCGCCTATCCATCTATCCACCTATCTATCTATCTATCTATCTATCTATCTATCTATCTATCTATCTATCTATCTATCTATCTATCTATCTATCTATCTATCTATCTAACTATCTATCTATCTATCTATCTATCTATCTATCTATCTATCTATCTATCTATCTATCTATCTATCTATCTATGTGTCTGGCTGTCTGTCTATCTTTCTAATTGTTGGATAATAACATTCCCAAAAGGTAACCTGGCTCCCCTGAATTCGTTCTCAGATAGAGTATTTAAACTCCCCACATTTCTAGTTACATATACACTGCCCGCAAGTCCCAGGAGCTCACCTGATCCTCATTTTGTGAGAACACCCCATAAGGAGCTACCCATCACGTTTAGGATTTATATTACTATATACATTCCCTAACATAGGTTAACTCCACATTTGCTCATTATGTAAAGTCTATAAAATATCTCCTAAAAGCGGTTATGTGTGCGTGTTTCCTGTTGCGAGTAATGTGTTTGTATAATAGATCTTTACTCTTTAGCCAAGTATGTAAGCACCAATTATCCTTCTTGTACCACATTCCCTTTCTCTCAACTACTCATCTCCTCTTCATTTATTTCATAGTTTACCTCTTCCGGGCTTTCCGTCTGGTCAGTTGACTTTCCTAATATATTGCCTGCTTAACATTAACTTGATCACACGTGACGTTTGTTTTCGCCAGGCTATTTTTAGCCTTAACATTATCTTCCACTTCTCCCTCCTTTGCTTCTACTCTTACTTTCTTCCTTTCTTTTTACGTTACGGAGTTTTCCTTCCTCTTTCTCCTACTCTTGATCGCGCTTTACTTTCTCTCTCCCTTTAACCGTTTATTCTTGATAACAATGCTATCTGTGCTCCATTTGCTAATTTCCTCTTCATTAGGGAGCTGGACTCATATATTCTTATGGCTGGTTACCAGTTACATACGCATGAATGTTTCCATATTCCATCAATCTTAACTGCTTGAATGGAAATAAATGTTTCATTCCATCAAACATTTATCTCCATTACTGCTTCCCTATTATCTCGATTTGGATCTCTCTTATAGCCGCTCGTAATGTTGCGGGTTTAGCTGCGGACGAAGAATTTGGTGTTCAAGTTTAAATAATTTTGAGCAATACTATCTGTTTTCTATGATAAACATACCCAGCTTTCAAATATTGTCTGCACACACACACACACATACACACATACATACACACGCGCGCGCGCACACACACACACACACACATAAACGCGCACATATGTATATATATATATATATATATTTAAAATTTACAGAAAGACAAAAGAGGGAGACAGGTGTATAAACAACAAGCAGATGTATTAGTTTGACGTTCGGGAAAGTGAGAAAATCTTTAACATGTCAAGCCTACGCCCTTCAGCAGAAAGGAACACAAGGAAAAACAAAACAGTATAAGCTGAGCATCTGCTTTTTATTGGCACAAGAAGTCTATAGCAGCAGTAGATATTACAAAAGAAATGGAGTGAGAGACTATGGACGGTGTGGAAAGGGGAGGGATGTCAAATAGAGCTGGTCAAGAAAATTCGCAATTTTCTGATTTAAGATAGCCGTACCTCTATAAAGAGAAGAAGTATACAGTTTGGAGTTGGTGTACCAAATGTGCATAGAATTATTGAAAAAGATCTGAACATGCGCAAAATTTGCGCAAAGTTTATCTCCAGAGTGCTCAGTGAGGAACAGTAGGAAAGGCACGTTGGTGATCGCATGGAGATGGTTGAACCCATTACCACAAATGCAAGAGTACTTGAGTCTCTGGTGACCTGCGACGAAACTGGATCTACTGATATGATGCAGAAACCAAGAGACAGACTGCTCAATGGAAGAATTCTGGCTTTCCCAGCCCCAGAAATCCAACCAAATCTATTCGCCGGGTAGATTATCATGATTATCTTCAAAGAGCTTCACCTACGTCGTTTGGCTTGACGATAAAATAACCCCATCTTGTGGAGGAGTAAATTGCCAAATCTCTTCCACTCGAGTTGGTGGCACCGGCACTAGCCCACAATTCCATCCTGGTAACTAAATATCTGATAGATATGGACATTAAAGCTGTTCCTACAGCCCACACACTGTGAATGTTGGTCGTTTCCCATGCAGCAAGAGAATCTAAGGAGCAGTCATTTTTAAAACTTTCAGAAGTTGAAGGAGATTTTAAGAAGTGTCCAGGACAGCTTCCCTTTGGAGGAATTCGATGGGGCCTTCAAGATGTAACTGCAGCGCTACAAGTGCTTTAAAATCAAGAGGATCCTACTTTGAAGAAGATTAAATTTTAGTACTTATTTGTAATGTATGTTTTCCATGAAAAAGGTTCAAACGTTTTGGATGAATCTTGTAAATGATAAATGGGTTAAGCATAGATTTTTTTTTTTGGGGGGGGGTTGCATCATGCACTGTGTGAATGACATTGGTAAATCTTTCAATTGTACACTGATTCAACGTATATTAATCGCTGACACATCTATCACACACAAAAAATACTCTTCAAGACACAAAAATAGATCTTGAGAGGTATTGCTGGTGAACTTTCTGATCTACAGTAATAAAACCATCCACATTACTCTATATTGAAACGCTCTTTATGAATTAAAAATCCAAATATTTGATTCACAAGTATACTCAACACGAAGAAGAGAGACCATCTACAATTGAATTCAATTTAACAGAATCTGAACAACGAATAAAAGCGTTAACATCTAATTATTTCGGAAGCAGCCGACAATTAAAATACGATTTAATGTAATAGCATATTAATTATATTCAATTCATATAGCTTCTAATTACAACATATCAAGATTATGAAATATGTTTGCGTGCAAGGTATGTTTTCAGATGATATCCATGGTTTAAACCTTATTTTATTCTAATCACTCTATTTCATATACCTTTCAGTCTGTGCTCCATATTCTGTGCTGTTAATGTTACTGACTGATCTTGTTATTTTACATGTCCTAAATTTCCGCACTGGATTTGAATAATACAACGATGATTATCTTTATCACGATATTCTTCAACTAATTATCACATTGCCAAATTACCAGGCACTTATAAACTACAATATCATTCAAATGACGTCCGACAATTATGTTTTCTAGCCTCAAACAAAAGTTCAAAATAATGAAAGCTACAGTGTATAAAATTTTGACATGCGCTGGCTAACCTGTTCAGATTTTCGTACAATGCCAATTATAGTAACATATTTTTGTTTAGATTCAGAAATTTGCAGCGCAGAGATAATACAAATGAGAATAAGCTTCCATAATCTTGAAATCATGTCTATAGCAGCAGTAGAAATACAAAAGAAACACATTTTCATACACGCAAAGGCGAATTTATGTACCTCCTTGAACTTGAGTGAATAGTCATGTATACTTAAGAAAAACATAAAATTTATTACTTGTTACAGTGTAACATCGCCGTCTCACACTACTTTAACAAAGTCCACACTTGTAAGAAGAGGAGATTGGTCGCTGATATGAAAATAACTCCTTTCATTTCTCCCGCCAGGCTTAGAAGCCAGCCCAAAATATTATGGAGCTATCCATTCTTCAGTGAAGTAAACTAATAAAGACAGCTGTTTCAGAGAAAGAACTCTGGTCGAAATAAGATTAAGATTAATGTAATAAATAAATAGCACTGAAGCAAAGTAAAACCAAATATATAGTGCGTGTGTTTTTATTGGCTAAACTGGCAAAATGACCATTCCGAAATACAACAATATGTTCTTCAGTTCCCCACACAAAAAAATCGGTTTATGAGGAGGTATGTTATACTAGTACGTACTTGCCTTAGTCCATAGCATTTCCTTGTCTCCCCTTTCCTTTCAATCTGAGAGATCAATGATGATGAAATAATGATTAAAATATCGAATATAACACTAAATTTGAAGACACTAAAGGTTAAATATTTCATAACTTGGTATTTTGGAGATTAACGTGTATAGAATATATTTATATTTGAAGATTCAGCTTCATATGTTATACTGTGTAACTGACTAGCAACGTACAAAAACACAAAAAACTGTACAAATAAATAACATATTTCAATTCCTGATTTGAAAGACAGAAATGTTAGCTGGAGGTGCGGTCACTAATTCAACAACGCATACTTTATGTTTCATCTTTTATTTCCTTCAGAAATAAGACTGAGGCCATGCTAGGGCATCACCTTGAAGTGCAGATATGAACAGCATATGGGAACCGGTATTAAGGAAGGATAGGATAGTATTAGACTTATAAGCCCTGAAATTCACTCCATAATTTCCCACGGGCATATGGTGTAGTGGTTAAGGGCGCGGGCTACTAAATCCAAGATTTCTAGTTCGATACCAGGCAATGACATTAACAATAATAATAATAAAATAATAATAATAATAATAATAATATGAATAACAACATCGAAAATTACCTTAGGAATGAGAACCCAGGTTCGAAATTTCCCCAAGACACCTGATGAAGGTTGGATGGTATATCAGCCGAAACGTTGAGTTAACAACAAACAAGATGAGAACAAATATCCGTCAAATATAAATAATGTACATGATTCCTCATCTCTTAAATATAGAACTGTAATGTGTAATTTAGTTGTTATCTCCTATAGAAATCATCGACAAATGTTAAGATTTTTGTATGTAAGCGTTCTGTTTTTTTAGTTTCCAAATACATAGGATAATATATAATGTTAAATGCTTGATATTATGACAATATCTCATTAATACAAATAACATTTCAAACTGAAGTGGGCAAACTGAACTAAGTAAATCATGGTCCATCGAAATAACATTTAAATATATGATAGCATGCCACCTGTAGATATTTGAATATTCTACAACGAACCAAGATCAGCATTACTTACACATTATCTTCATTTTTGAGTACGTATTTCCAAACTGCATCGGTCTTCAATGCCTAACCTGTACTGAATAACTCGGTTACGACGATGAGGGTTCCAGTCGATTTGATCACTGGAACAGCCCGCTCGTTAGATTGTCGTGCAAGTGACTGAGCACTCCACAGACACGTGTACCCTCAACGTAGTTCTCGGGAAGATTTAGCGCTACACAGAGTGTGACAAGGCTGGCCCTTTGAACTACAGGTACAACAGAAGCAGGAGGAGAGAGTGAGAGAAAATTGTGGCGAAAGAGTACAACAGGGTTGGCTACCACCCCATGCCGGAGCCTCGTGGAGCTTTAGGTGTTTTCGCTCATTAGACACTCACCGCACCCGGTACGGTAATCGGAACGGCGAGTCCGCTGCTGTAACCACTGGACAACTGCGGCTCTCTCTCTCTCTTTCTGTATATATATTTATATATATATATATATATATATATATATATATATATATATATATTATATATATATATATATATATATATATATACTCTTTACTCTTTTACTTGTTTTAGTCATTTGACTGCGGCCATGCTGGAGCACCGCCTTTAGTCGAGCAAATCGACCTCGAGACTTATTTTTTGTAAGCCCAGACTTATTATATCGGTCTCTTTTGCCGAACCGCTAAGTGACGGGGACGTAAACACACACCAGCATCGGTTGTCAAGCAATGCTAGGGGACAAACACAGACACACAAACACACGCATACATTTATATACATATATATATATATATATACGACAGGCTTCTTTCAGTTTCCGTCTACCAAATCCACTCACAAGGCATTGGTCGGCCCGGGGCTATAGCAGAAGACACTTGCCCAAGGTGCCACGCAGTAGGATTGAACCCAGAACCATGTGGTTGGTTAGCAAGCTACTTACCACACAGCCACTCCTGCGCCTATATATATATATATATATATATATATATAATTACATATCCAATTATACAGTAGCTATGAAATGCTACATTCTAAATCTATTGGGTTGGTTACTAAGTTACCGCGTTTTTTTTTTTATTTTGGAATCTATTTTGTTAATTTTAGTTAATTTTTGTTTATTTTCAGGTCATTAAATTTGAATATCAAGTTAAGAAAATCGAGCATTTTCGACACCTCCTTTTTGCCTTTAATCAAGGTTCTAATGCCGCAAAAGCTGCTCGCGACATTTGTGCTGTGTATAGCTGAAAGAACCGCTCGTAATTGGTATGCCGATTTCAAAAATGGAAATTTTGACCTCAAAGATGTATCTCGTTCTGGCCGTTCAAATGAGTTCAGTGAAGAGCGATTAAACTAAATTTTGCACCAAAGTTCTCGTCAAATGACAAGGAAACAGGCAGAGAAAATGGAATGCTCCCACACTGCTATAGAGAAGCATCTTCACTCGATGGGAAAGGTTCAGAAGTGTGGAGCATGGGTTCTGCATGCTTTAAGTGACAACAAGAAAAATCAACGAGCCACAATCTCCACTGGTTTGCTTGCTTGTCACCGCTCAACTCAGGGACACATGCAACGATTTCTTTACCGAATCATTACTGGCGACGAAAAATAGTGCATGTACATCAATATGAAGCAGCGCAGCGTAAGGAATGGCTTAGCCCCTGTAAACAAGCGACACCGAGCGTGAAACAAGATCCGCGTAAAACGATGTTTGCGTATAGTGGGAGAGGGAAGGGATCATCCATTACGAATTGCTTGAATGGAACCAAACGGTCAACGCGGAACTCTATATTCAACAGATGGAACGACTCACACGGCTGTCCAAGAGAAAATACCTAATCGGCAGCATGGAGTTTTTCTGCTGTACGACAACGCCCGCCCTCATATCACCAATATGACCAAAGAAGCCATTCAAACGCATGGCTGGGAAGTGCTGCCACACCCGCCGTGCTCTCTTGATTTGGCACCAACGAATTTCCACCTGTTTCCATCTCTTTCAAATGCTATGCGCGGAGTTTCGTTCAATACTGATGCAGAATTGAAAGCTTGGTTGGATCAATTTTTCGAGTCCAAATTGGGTGATTTCTACCAACGAGGTATTGAAAATCCTGTTGAATGTTGGGAAAAGTTGTAAACAACAAGGGTGAATACATTATTGATTAATTAGTTGTTATTTACTGTTAAATATTTTTAAAAAGTTGAATTTAAAAAGACGCCGGGAACGTAGTTGCCAGCCCAATATAATGCCCGGTTTCATTACTGCACACGTGCAGTTAAAGTAGGAATTTATTCGTAGTAATCCTAAATGTTAACAAAAAATGACCTGCGTGTTTACAAAATTCGGCTAGCCATATAGCACCTGACACTTTCTTAAATCACACCTAAACATCTTAAAAATAAACATTAATTAACGTAGTGCGCATAACACATTGTTCATAATATACAAGCCAGTCATTACTGAAATACTTTTGATAATATCACTTTAATCTTATTTGGGGTGACATGCAGGTGTATAAAACAGCTATACTATAGATCGAGATAGTTCACAGCGAGATAGTTCCTTATTTCTTTTATAAGCTGTTTTTACTGAGTATTTGCTAACACGGTCTACTGTTAGTATTTGCCTACTGTGTTACTTTGATATGTGAAATATTTCTCTTTATACTTAGCCATATTTATAATGTATCATTACTTTTATCTGAGATTTTAAGGGCAGCTTTTGAAATGGAATAAGCAAGTATATGCATATCAATATGACAACGATTATATTCTACTGAAGAAACTATTCGGTTTGTATTGTAAAAGTAGCCTGTTACTATTTGGAATCAATAAAATAAAATATCCATTGATTTTTCCAGCTTCACTTCAGGAACCTATAGCCGGAGATTATCGGATCATTATGCATTATCCCAGCAAGGAATAAAGAAACAAATCAACAATAAATATATACACAATCAATGTTATAATAATCAATATTTTATATGAACACGTGCTTATTTGATCAATAATTGATAATTATCCATAAGCTATGTAACCAGCAGTACATTGAAAATGCATGCCACAAAACATATTGCAAATTTAGCACATGCTACAAAGTAAGGAATGAAATTTTATCAACGCTATATAGGTCGCCAATTGCCTGAGATTTATATTACTTTGTTGTGAATTTTGAACATTTCATAAGTTGATGAGTGGTTCATTGTAATTCACCAATAATCAATTAAAATGTAGAATATCAGAAGTCACACCGGAAATAGTTTTTTTAAAAAATATTTCTCGTAAAGCAGCGTTTGTGGGAGGGGTATTATAATACGAATGGTTTTTAGAATAATGTTTATAATCCTTATTTTGATCTGTGTGTATCACGAGTATTAGATTAATTTCCCTACTAACCACTGGTAACTAATGATGATGGTGTAGGTTGTATTAGAGCATACATCACTTGACGTGTACTTATGTACTTATTGTATCCATTCTGGGATGGATGATCAGGCAGAAACTAATGTTATTGTGTTATTTTTCTTTTATTTTACTAGCTTCAGTGACTGGACTTGATCAGTGAGATCATCCCTAGTATTTATTTTAAGTCTATCGATCTCGTTTTGCTGGACTGCTAAATTAAAAGGACAAATTAACAGCGGTTGTCAAACAGTGGGAGAGAAACACAAAGATGTGAGCCCCGGCACATACATAAACACACACACAGACTCACGCACGTGCGGAGTGTGGGCTCAGTCCTCGTCTAGCAAATTGATTCTCAAATTATTGAATGATAATTTTCCAAATATAACAGAAAACATTTGATCAATGTAACGTAAGGAGTGAATCCACATCAAAATGGTTACGAAGCATCATTTTAATCAGGGGACCGTATCTGAGCCTATACGTAAATCTTGGAATATGTTGCGTCTGTTGCTGTACCAATTACGTGAAACAACAATGAGCCTAATTCGGACTTCTTTCTGTAGACATCAAATCATAGGCATACAAACGAATTAACAATATGACTTGAAATTATAAAAGGAAATCATAAAAAATGTATAAAATATGAGCCAACGGTAGATCTGCTACTTGCTCTCCTGTCTGACTAAACATAAACAAAGATTTTGAAAACTAATTGGCGGAGAGTATTCTTAAAGAAGGGAAGGGCACATATAGATAATGGCCGAGGCCGATGATACATGGAATTAAAGACGAGATGATAAAAACTGTATTGCGTACATTGGTAAATAGTTTCAACTTGGGAAGACTGGAAAAGCATTATATACAACAGGGTTTTGTCTAATGTATGAAGGCGCATGGCTTAGTGGTTAGGGCATTCGGCTCACGATGTTAAGGCAGTGAGTTCAATTCTGGCGACGCGTTGTGTCTTTTAACAAGACACTTTATTTCACGTTGCAAAAATGAGTAGAGCCTGCATTTCAAAGGGCCAGCCTTGTCACACTATGAGTCACGCTGAATCTCCCTGAGATCTAAGTTAAGGGTACACATGTATGTGGAGTGCTCAGTCACTTGCACGTTAATTTCACGACCAAACTGTTCCATTGATCCTATCAGCTACGGCCCTTGTTGTCATAACCGACGGAGTGCTCCCTTTGTTTAATGTAATTTACAAATGGTCATTTGATTAATTTTGGGGACGTGGATGTGGGGGCAATGGTATTAGAGTGGAGTGTAATCGACTCCAGAACTTATTCTTAGTACGCCTAAGACTTATACCATCGGTGATTTTTGCCGAACCGCTAAGTTACGAAGACGTAAACACACCAACATCGGTTGTCATGCGATGGTGGAGGGACAAACACAGACACAAATGCAAAATTAACACACACACACACACACACACACACATATATATATATATATAAACAACTTATAAATAAGGGCAAACGAAAGAATTTGTAATGCCTAATATGCTGAAAATTGGACATATTATCCTCAACCATATAATTTTTCACAATATGCACGCTACTCATGGGTATGAGTAAGTATCTCATTTATTTCTTTGCCACGGTTATCATTGACGAAGGGAGGGTTCTTACGAACAAACCCTGAAATCGGCCCGATATGGTAATAATGGAATTGTTTAGAAATTGCTGTCGGCTTTTTTTTGAGTAGCGTGCATATTGTGAAAAATTATATGGTTATAGATAATATGTCCAATTTTCGGCATATTTGGCATTAGAAATTCTTTCGTTTGCCCTTATTTATAAGTTGTTTATAATTTTAACCTTTAAAGGTATTTTTTAATATGCTGGCCATTGATAAAATTTATTCGCAAAAAAAAAATTATCCTACGTTAAATATATATATATATATATATATATCTACAGTGGTGGATCAACAATATTGGGGCCCTGAAGCTTAAAATCTTATAGAGCTGGCTACTTTATAACCAGCAATAGTAGGGTAACATTCACCAAGTGTCACAGAATTTTCGTGAGCTAGCAAGAAGTCCAGCTTGAGGCATTGATAGCCCAAATGTTGGAGTTGTGACGTGGTGTCCTTAAAATGAATCTGAAAGTGAGCCCTCTTCTCACCAGAAGCGAGGTGTAGGTAAATATTTGTAGGTAAATATTTGTCGATGTCGTTGTTCCATGGCAGATCACTACAAATATTTCCCAGGCTAAGCCTTATACTTTTAGAGTTATTGGAGTTGAAAACTAGGGAAGAGTTATATTCATGCACGATGCATCATTAAGATACATATGAAAATTACGAAATACTCTTTATTTTTGTAGCAACAGTTTTTCCATATGACAGTTTCCTTCCAACATCCTTTTCTAGGAATTTAAGCGCTTTTCAGTCATGGTAGACGGAAATTTATTATTTGCAAAGGAAAGCTTTGTGGAACTCTTTTCTGGTTCACAGCTCGTGATAGACATTGTCAAGTAGAGCTTATGTGCACTGGTAATATTAGGGGACACTTCAATTAATTTTTGCTGATGAATAAGCTGAAAAACGTCTGTGCATTGCATTTTAGGTGTGTTTTCTCTTATGTCCCTAAGGATTTCCTAAGGTACAAATGCTCTTTGAACTGATAACACTCATTTATTAATTTGTCGTCAATATCGTCTCTGTAATGCGATATGATAAGTTTCATACTGTTCTCATAAAATTCTGAATTGTTCATCGGTTGTGAGAGAAGCTTGAACCTTTTCGCAATCTGCACCTATGGGTCCATTCCCTTGCTTAACTGGATTATCAAGCAATCATAAACTTAATTTAGAACTTCTATCCCAAAATTTTTCAGTCCCTTTCAAGGAGGACGTATTACCCGTTCCATTTGCAAATTTCATTGTAACAATGTGTTTGGAAACATCAGGATAATTTGAAGCGATATATTCAGATAAACCTTTTGCTATTGTTGCATAGCGTGCAATCTTGTCGGCTGAATTTTCTCGTATTTCTTTAACGAATGAAAACAAAGATGCTAGCAGAATGTAACCTTCAATTACATCAGAACCAGGGATTCGGTGTTTCTTAATTGTTTTGTTAAAACAGTTCATAACTACTTCCCAAACGACTGTTAAAATAGCATATTCCAATTTTACCAATTTGTGGTATAAATTCTTTGCATCTCGCTTACATTCACGCTTCTCATCTATGTCTTCACACATGTTTGAGAGTTTGTAAAATATTCCTATAGCCATTTTAATTGCCCTGACTGTTTCATAGTGTGCAGACCATCTAGTTACACGTAAGCCCTTTAGAGGAAAGGCTAGATTGCCCTATGTGTTCAAAATCCTTTATCTTGGAGGAGATTCAGAAAAGAGAGCATACAGCCGCTGTAAAATGACAAAATAGTCGACAACTTGAGGTACAGTAGACACTGCCTTTTACCAAACAAGGTTGCGTGAATGGCTTGCACATGGTCTGCATACTTGTTAATGTTTTTTAAGAAGTGCTTACAGCCCTTTCTCCGAACCTTTCATGTTGGAAGCATTATCATACGACTGACCATGGATATTTTCGAGTGAAAGCTTATGCTCCCGACAAAATTATTTTGTTGATCAAGGTCGTTGATGAATGGTTTCCTATTGGGAAAAATGCTAAAATTCTCTCACGGGGTTTTCATTATAACAGTTTTTAACAACCATTATCAGCTGGTCAACGTGTGTCATGTCAGGTGTAGTGTCAACAATAATTGAGTAGTATTTCATGTCTAGATTGTTGATCTGAGTCACCACTTCATCTTTCTCATGTTTTCCCATGATTTCTATCAATTCTTCAGATACATGTTTGGATAGGTAAGTAAGATTTATTTTCTCATTTTTACATTTCTCTAAATGTTCATGTAAAAATGGCTTAAAATCCGCATTAAGTTGAATGACACCCATGAAATTCCCAGGATTTGGGGAGCCCCGATTTTCCTCATGCGTTCGAAAATTATATCCTATATTATATATATATATATATATATATATATATATAATATATATATATATATATATATAGATAGATATTCATATATATATAGAGAGAGATACATATAGATATTCATATATATATACATACACACACACGCACACACACACATATATATATATATATATATATATATATATATATATTATATATACATACATATACACACATGCACTCACGCACACATATAAATATGGTAATTTAGGCTGTATAAAATATTCTCGACGTCGGTAAGTAATTTTCGTGTTTATGTTTGCTTCTTGAAATATTATATACTATTAAAAAGAACACATTTTCATTGTTAATGGGGGGAAATGTCAAATATACAATATGTAGCACCATAATATGAATTAGGACCAACATTATTGGCATCGTGTAGGAGGAGATAAACATACACAGTGCAGGTGCTACGAACGCACATCAAAGTTTTTACATCAAAGTTAGGAGACAAAAGTAAAGATTCTTACAAAATCGTATCATTTCAAACACATACAATAGACAGACGAAAACGAGAGAAAAGCGGAGAACAACAGAATCTTGTATGGAAGACACCTGCATCTCTAACAACAATATCTCACGATGACGACGCACATACCATGAATGACAAAAACATTGATAACCACAACAATAATAACATAGGTAAATTATAAGAAGGAGCGGCAGCTATAGCCTTGTCGTAAATCAATCAGAAATATTTGGTTGGTTTCTTGTGAAGTTCAAGGTATCAGCTACAAGCAATTTGCTTTCAAATAGTCAAAGGGTGCGTCGATACAAATTTCCGTTCTACACAACTCTTCACACCCGACCATTCGCACTCATTAATGTCCTGTATATCTCTCATGTATACACTCACATACTCATACAAATACACCCATATACACATATATATCCCCCCCCATACGGGGAAACAATATACATATTTATATGTGTTTGTCTAGATCTGTCTGCAACCACTTCACCTTACACGTAGTCGCTTATCGGTGTATGAGAACGTAGCGTTTCAAAATAAAATGGTATACTATCGAAATATATTATCCAGATATATTATGTAGTTCCATTCGGTCCTGTAAAACAATAACCTTACTCAGTTGTTACTGCTAGTGAATTATTCTGAAATGTGTAAACTACATACTATCTGGTGAGACGTACCGATCCTTGTGCATAATTGAGTAGGTAGTGTTCAGGCCGATCAATGCAACCAATTGCTCCAGCATTGCTAAAATCCAGAATTCCATGAGGATGTTGTCGACCGTGCGTTACTATAATTTGTTACTCAATGAAAATGTTGATGGATATATTGGCGAGTATACACACATGGTTGGCATGAGTAGGGATTCATTTAGAAGATGTGACGAAATCGTATTAGGTGTGTAAGTATAACGGGAAACCAGAAGCTGTGCCATCGTGCCAACTGTGTGGTTGGCAACGCACTAGCGTAACTCTCCACTATTTTGGGATTTCCCTGTGCAGTGACTGTAGAACGATCTACCCAGTGTGTGCAGTAATCCCTTTTTGCTACTTTTGTTTACATGGGCTTAACAGTTATCCAATATAATCTTCATCCACTCCTTCTGTACATAATCTATAGAGACATCCACCTCACTTTTAAGTTAAGCATATCCCAATACCAACCCGTTTAGTTTCTAATTAATATTATCATAATTTAATTTATGTAGATACCCAACAAGTGAAAAGAAGTACTTAAATCTCTGGTTAGAGGAATGTCCATGCATCGAAATAAGCTTTTTTTAACAAGGCTAAATGCGATTCCTATTTAAAATTTCCTATTCATATCTTTAACTACCTCATATGTATGCTCTAGTTTAGTATATATTTATTGCAAACGTAGGGATCAATATGGTTTGTGAGAACCTGGAGCAGACTATTTTTTAATTTGCTTCAATTTCGATATTCAGTGGTGGGATACAAAAATGTCAAAGAAATTCCCGAATATTATTCGCCTTTCTTGCGATGTTTATTTCCCCTCCCCGTGGTTCTAAGGAATGGATATTGGAATGTATACTATGTGAGTTGGGCTTCAACTGAGAGATAATCTCAAAATCTATCCTTCCTCTAAAGCAATTCCATGTAGCAAGTTTTAATCTATTTGAAGCATCTTTAATACTGTCGCATTTGGTGTGATGGTAAAAGGTAAAATTATCTCCTCGAGTCATATCGGTTTCCCGGTTTCATGGTGTATTTATTCCCCACCTGTCCGGTAGTCGCAGGTTTACTCAGGATTACTCATTTTCGCCAGCTGAATGGACTGGAGCAACGTGAAATGAAGTGTTTTGTAGTTTCGGTGCAGGAATTGAAATCACAATCTTGCGATCATGAGTCTAACACTCTATCCAGTAAGCCACTCGCCCCCACTTGGTGTGAAGGAGA
>NC_042999.1:34251240-34258740 GCF_006345805.1 Octopus sinensis | reverse complement strand
TATCTAGAATTTTTTATGAGGAGAACAGCTGCCCATTCTCTTAAAACAAACGTTAGTTCCAACACTTAATTATAGAGCTTCTTTTCTTATGAAGAATTACAGCTAATGATAAAGTTGATGCCAGCTGTATTGCATTTCATTGGTTAACCCTCCATGTATCTCTATATTTAGAACAACATTGGCTTATATATTTGATTATTAATTTACTTCTTTACCCGTCAATAATTTTCTCTACTTCAATTCACGTTGTATGGTGTCTAAAAATCTATACTTGCGAACGGGAGGATAATTTTATTTCCTGAAAAATACACACACTGTATTGTTAAGATGATATGAGATGCAGCTTGTCATTGAGCTAACGTATAAGTCTCTCACGTATATATATATATATATATATATATATATATATATATAATATATATTATATATATATATATATATATATTATATATATATATATATATATATATTATATATATATAATTATATATATATATATATATATATGTATATATATATATATATAATTATATATATATATATATATATAATATATATATATATATTATATATATATATATATATATATATATATCGGTAAATATGTAATCCGGAACTGAAAGTTTTACACATTTCATTGCAACACATAAATACACTATATCTGATTCTTTGAAATGTTTATATTCCTATTATAATAAGGTAAAGGCAAATGTTTTTATATTTAGGTTCAATAATTATGGTTGTGTAATTTTAATGATCTTTATAGAAGAAAGTGGTGTAATAAAAAGTTAACTTTCTATTGTATCTTGTTACAAATATGAACTCTGTAAATTTAGCTTTAAATTTTGGAACAAGGCCAGTAATTTCTGAGGATATTAGTTGATTAAATCGACGTCAGTGTTCAACTCACTCTTATTTTCTCGATCGACCTCAAAAGAATGAAAAGCAAAATTGAATTCGTTGAGATCTCAACTTAGAACATAAAACCTAAGGAAATTTTACTTAGTGAAGAATTACCAGTTGACTATCGATTCTACAATATTGCTGCATTTCAGTGCTATATATATAATGGAAAGGATGAAAGTGATCCCATATTTCTATAGCAATCAGGAAGTTACATGGGTATCATTTTACCGTTAAAAGAGTGACGATCACGTGAAACATATTGGATATCTTTAAGAAAGTGCAGATTCCGGTTATGCTTCCTACATTTAGTGTCACCATAAGATGCCATTGTAATTATTTCTGAACATAATCATACTGCATTAAACTATGATTAAACATTAAATTTAGTAGAATGTAAAAACGCACAGTGGAGCGGACACCAATCACTATCTAATAGCAAAGATTGCAGAATTCAATGTTATAAATTAACGAAACAATTAGTAATTAGATCTATATCAATTTCGGCATGCACGATCAAGATAGGAAGAACTAAAGTGATACAATGTTATCAATGTTTCTTGAGACACTAAGTTCTTGCTATTATATAAGACGTATGTAGATAAGTGAGCGGACAACCTCGTTGGTGTTTGACACAATCTGCGCTTCACATTTCTATAATATTATATATAGTTGTGTATTAAATATTTTATGCTAATGTTTCTATAACTAAGTTTTCTATAGCTTTGTGTATCAATTGAAGTGATGTCAGATCCATTGCCACACTGTAAATAATGTTTTTGTCCAAATTAGTAATTTAATTTCTGTTCTCATTGTCATATAAGTTAATGGTCAGTTTATGAGTTGAACATTTGTTTGAGATTTACAATATATATAATAATGCATTTTTTGGACTTTGGAATAGAGTATTTTGGTCACAGTCAAATTTCATTCATTATGTTGCATTTAAGCTTTGATAGAAAGTATTGGCTGTAGTTTTGCTGGGTATTTGAAAAATAATGCAAACTGGAAAAGGCATAGCAAAACACCACACATATTGGGCATCTGCATATAAAAGTCTTTTAACAAAGCTCCATAGAGAAACCATTCAAGAGCAACCACAAAATTGGCAGTAGCTAATGGGAAAGACATACATTCAGTGCTTTTGGTTCTAACCACGTGAAACACAAAAGCAAGAGGCGAACCATTCAACATATAGGTTCCCCATATACGTAACTCTGTGTAAGAAAAAAAAAACAAAACAAAAAACAAAAAAAAAAAACTGCTTCAGTGTTTGCCATACACGATATCAACATATAACACTGAATATTCACAACTGATATTAGAAGGAAAGATCTTTTGCAACATTCATACAAGTGTGTCACTAGTCAACCCGTTTTCCTATATGCTTATCACATCGAGTTATTTGAGCACTGTTTGTATAAGGAGAAACAGTTCCAATCCATCGTTCGAGGACTACAAGACATCCATAACATTGTATCAAATGTCGGGGAATTCGTAGAAGGAGGTGTCACTTCACATTAAGGGCTTCACACCAAAACTGAAGAAACGTTGTGTAAACACGATAGTAAAAATCATCTCGTCTTTCATGTTAAGATGCTAGCACAAATCTCACCTCTGATGCCGCATAGACTATGTGCTATATTTAACACACCATTATTGAACTCAACTTGTTTATACTATGGAATTATTTCGGAACAAGTGAATTTAACAGCGTCAATTGTCAATTTGATAAAAGTAGATGATCTTAAGAGTTATTACTTTGAGTGGCGTAAGTTCGTTGATTCATTCAACGGAGAAATCACCGAATTTATGATGCCTTTGCTTCATTAATAGCTCGTTGTTTCGTTTTTTTTAGTTGTCTGTAACGTTTTATAATGCAAAAATCCCAAACAGCTCTACTGGCTCCATGCAAAAACACACACACATACACATGTACTATGGGTATCAAAGATATTCCCGCCATCGGTCAATGACTGGTTGCGCTATACAGCGGTTAGCCGTGAATAAAAGGCTGAAAAGTTTATAAGCTGAACAAGACACTCATAGATGTGACCAAATGAAGCTTATTTCCAACATAGTCTCCCTTGCAGTCCTCTCACATTTTATATCGGTGTTGCAGTGCTTGAATCCCATTGGCGAAGAAGCCAATATTTTCTTCGATGATGGCAGTTGCAGGACGTCCGGACTGTAGGTTATCTTGAAAACAAGCCCTTCTCCTAAATGCAGCTTCCAGCTTTTGCATTATTGATAAAACGGGTGTGTCTTTCCCTAATGTAAGCATGATTAACCTTGGGAGAAAAACCCGCTCTTCTGCAGACGCCTGACAATGCGAGAATGCTAATTAGACAAAATAGACATGCACGTGTATATGTCAATAGTGAGAAAACAAAGACTGAAAATATTTAGATAATATTTAGAATGTTCGTGTATAAATATAGAGATATTTATATTGCTAGAGAGCAAACTTAAACAAAGTGTAAAAACAAAGAAAAATAAGGGATGTCCCTCGTCCGACGTTGTTCCTTGAGGCTCGTAATTACTTCATAATATTGGCAGATGTAGTTCGGAAGAGGTCAAAAATATGCAAGTGATAGTGCAGTCATATAAACAGTAGATAAATCTGGCCGCCGTCTTCAGGGTGGAGAGATACGTATCTATAAACTAATCTACTTGTACAAAATATATCCCACATATATATGCACGCATAAACACACATGTACACTTAGAGGGTATTTCTATGCACAGTCTCTCCCTCTCAAACAAAGAAAATGGATCAAGAACGTATCAGGCGATAACAAAACATCCGGACAGTTGGACGATACAAAGAAAGAGAGGAAAAAACAAGGACAAGTCATTGGGCGCTTTCTATCGTCAGTCAAGTTACGGATCATCCTAACCGGCCAATACTGCAGGGATGATCTGGAACTGGACTGACGATAGAAGGTGCCGAATGACACATCCTTGTTTTTTTCCTGCCCTTCTTTGTATCGTTTAACAGTCCGAATGTTTTGTTATTGCCTGTTACGTTCTTGTTTTGTTGACGCCTGTTACGTTATTTTATACATACATATAGCGGCGTAGTACACTTTTGGTCTTAAATATAGTCAATAAAGATGGCCCAATTTTCCTCCTCAACAATGCAAACCCTTACACTTCTCAGGTTATGGTCCAAAAGCTGTAAAGCTTGAATTATAAGATTCTGCTACATCTGCCCTATTCCTCTGATATCTCTCCTATTTGCTTTTCATACGCAATAAAACATTCTTAAAAAGCGAAGAGGTAATTGAAACATTCGGAGAGCTTATCACCGCAAAAGATGATTTTTATTTAAGATGGAATATATGACATAGAGAAACGTTGGGTAAAGTTCATAAATCAACATGGATCATATTTGATTAACTAAATCAGTTCTGTAACCTTTCTGAAACGTTTTATTGTTACCTTTCAAAATACGACAGTTCGTGTGTGACAAACTTATATTATATATATATATATATATATATATATATATATAATATTTAATAATTACTCAATAAAAATAAAGCAAAATGGACGGTTACTCACCAATAATGAATGATCCTGATTTAAGACAACGATGATGAAAATAATGAAGCTAATCGCTGTACAGCAAAGAAGATTTTAAGCTTTCCACCTGACGCCTCTTCTCAGTTGTTTTAGGGTATGTCGTATCTTCATGCAAGGCTTTCTTGGTGGACTTGAGGAACATTGTAATGCAAAGATATGGTCGTTGTTTCTTCTTGGCGGTGAGGAGAGTTTTATATGTCTGCATGGCAGCATCCATCACATTTTTAAATTGAAGATAGCGAACCATATAGGGATCCCATACTTCCGTCTTCCCTTGCAATTACCTGTACTGTCAATAAAACGTCGAACAGATGTTCAATTGCCAGGCCCACCTCATCCGCCTCTTCCTCTGGATTTGACGCTTCCTCTACCTCTTCGCTGGCAGATTCCGTTAACTCCAGTAAATCTCCGTCTGTCAGGGATTCGGAGTGGGCATCGATGAGGGCGTGAGGTCATCAAAACCTTCGCCACCAAGTGCCTTTGCCAGCTTCACTGAATTGCTGACAACCTCGTGCTGAATATCTTCAGGTAAGGAACCCTGGTGGTACTGGACACACTCTGTGCCTTGACTAGAATGACTGGCTGTAATCACGATTACAGCCAACGATTATAGTTAACGCACAAGACAGCCATTATGCCCCCCCCCACAAAGCACCACCACGTGGACTCTGTTGAGAGTAGTAAGAAACAATTATGAACTTTTTTTTATCAAACTTAACTTTTTTTAAAATAATTGTGATAAGGTTCGTTTCTTTCAAGAAGAAGCTAAATATGTAAAATCTCTAAAAAAATTAAAATTTATCTTATATAGTGGCGTTTTCAAACTTCTTTTTTATAAATATATATATGTATATAGATATACATATATATATACACACACTTATATATATTCATACATACCTGACATTAATATGATGATAGATAATTGTACATCCGCAAGTCTTTCTTATTGCAAGAAAATTGTAGATTTACAATTTATTTATTCGCTTCATATACTCCTAGTAGTATCACCTTCAAACTGAATAGATAGGTTGATTTTGTTAACCGCCAGGGTGCTATTGGATGCCACCTCTTCTTCTTCTTCTTCTTCTTCTTCTTCTTCTTCTTCTTCTTCTCTTCTTCTTCTTTTTCTTCTTCTTCTTCTTCTTCTTCTTCTTCTTCTCCTTCTTTTTTCTTCTTTTTCTTTTCCTTCTTCTTTTTCTTCTTCTTCTTCTTCTTCTTCTTCTTCTTCTTCTAATTCTACTTCTACTTCTTCTTCCTTTATGTTTCTTCAATTTGTCAATTAAAATTTTTTTTTAACCTTAATGTCTTTTCCCTATACTTCCCAAGTGCACGATTGAAAAAAAGACAAGAGAAAAGGAGAGGAGAAGAAATATAGATAGATACATGCAGAAAGAGAGAGATAGAGAGAAAGAGAGAGAGAGAGAGAGAAAAAAGAGAGAGAGAGAGAAATAAAGAGAGAGGGATAGAGAAAAAATTCATGCCGCAAGCATCAATTCCAGTAAAATGCGAAAATGACTTACCTACTGAGAGAGCAGCATGTGACGTGAATAAGTGTCCTATATCGGAAAGAAATATATAGGCCTGCAACTTGTATATACTATCTGGGAACTTAATTTGAATGAGTTGCAGTGGAATTGCGTCAGCAATAAGATCGCATAGAGCGCGATGAATATTTTGACAATCAGTAATAAATGATGAAGCAAGGTTAACAGTTTTGAATGACTTAAATCTGTCATCGAAGTTATAATGGCTATACATACATTCATACATACATACATACATACGTACATACATACATACATGCATACATGCATGCATACATACATGCATACACATACACGCACACACTTACACTCACATACACACACACATATATATATATATCAGTTGCTGATCATAAAAAAGAAGATGCAATTGAATGAGTTGGGAGTGAATGTAAGGTTAAGCAGTAACCCCACTACTACTACAACAACTACTACTACTACTACTAATAATAATAATAATAATAGTAATAATAAAAATAATAGTGAGAGTAAGGGTAGTAGCAGTAGCAGCAGCAGCAGCAGTAGTAGTAGTAGTAGTAGTAGTAGTAGTAGTAGTAGTAGTAGTAGTAGTACTAGTAGTAGTAGTAGAAGAAGTAGTAGTAGTAGTAGTAACTGTAGTATTAGTGGTTACTGCAGAACCAGAACATGAATAAGACTTTATCTATTTGGTAGATATATTCAAATGCAGACACATGAATGCAGTTTCATTTAAGCATGCAAAATCCGCGCACCACCACATGGGCACAGGTACACAGACACACACACACACACACACATACACTCAAAGAGAGTAAGAGAGTGAAGAGAGACAGAGAATTAGGGAGAGGCTGGAAGAGAGAAAGAAGTAAAAGAAATTTCGAAATATTCTTTCAGAAAGCCTTATAAATATTCATAAATCGTAGATATTCGTGTACCTTATCTATAGTTCTCTCATCCTCATTCTGTTTTATTATGTAATATTATTTAAGCTTTCCCTATGACACATATATACACAGATATACATACATACATACATACATACATACATACATACATACGTACATAGAGACAGATAGCCATACATACACTCATACATATATATGCATTTGAAGACACAATCAGATGTTTATTTACATTGAAATCATTTATGCTTTGGTTTATGCAACCAGAAAAATGTAAAAGAATTACGTCAGTGCACTAATACAGAGATGGTATCGTATTTTTAAAAATGGCTTTTACACAAATAAACAGCAATACACAAGTGTAGAGACATACATAAAACTACAGAGAAGTTCGCATGCATCATGCATACATATATGTTTTATACAAGCAAACATATATACACATATATACGTGTGAGTGTGTGTGTGCGCCCGCGTGTGTGCGTTAGTGTACATGTATATGTATACGTATATTTATGTATATATATATATATATATATATATATATATATATATGTATATATATATAGACTCACACATAC
>NC_042999.1:34211240-34246240 GCF_006345805.1 Octopus sinensis | reverse complement strand
ATACCTTACCATCAGAAACAATCGATAAAATCATGCCATTTTGGGAAATCGCGTTCAAATTCAAGATGACATATTTTCGACAATATCTTTCACAAATTGGCAGGAATCTTTTTTTTTTTCACAACGAGCATCATGTCTGCTCCAAGGAGCTATATAGCCCTTTTTATTCCAATAGGATACATTATTGGAAAAAATCGGTTAATTTAATCATATGTGGCACACATAGCAAACAAATTTGTGTATTAAACACAAACCAGACTGTCTAGGGGACGCAACTTGACCTTTTTAGCTATCGATAATTCGATCCAACCAATTCCTACCACGAAGAAATTACATTCGAGACTTTACCCCCAACACCGCCACTTCTGCTAATAGCTGCTGCAGCCGCAAGTTATTCGAATACTTTTTGGGTTTAAACTTTCTTTATAACTACCACCCCAAACGTTTTACCTTCAAATTTTGACGTACCCTAACGGTCCTCGGACGCTACTTGCAAACTCTTGGTTTATTATAAACCACTTTTGTCGTGTGCATCAAAAAACTTTTCCTTTCGTTTGTTCAGTTTGATCACTTTTGACTTTTTCGTTGTTGTCACTCACATTGCTGCCAGCTTTTTGGCCGTTTTTGTACATTTTTATACATTTTCGGATACTTACCCCACGAGCTCCTTTTTATTACACCTTTACCAAACACATTGCTATCCACCAAAATACTTACCCCACGTGTTCCTTTTTATTACACCTTTGCCAAACACATTGCTATCCACCAAAATGCCACCCAAGAAGAGAAGGACCATCCTCAACCCTCGGACGGCCAAGGCATCGGCTGCTAGGGCTAGAAGGGCACGCGAGACCCACGAGGAAACCGCCTTGCGCCTCTCGCAACCAGCTTCCCGTTATGCCGCTGCTCAGGCATCTGAAACTACTAGCGACCGTTCTACCCGACTTGCAAGGGTCGCAGCGTACAGATCTTCCCTCCGCTCGAGGTTGACGAAAGAGCAACAGTCCAGCCAAAACATGCGGGCTTCTTACTGTGCTTCCATCCGCAGAGCTCGCGAGAACCCCGAACAAAGGGCCATTCGGAATGCGGCTAACGCCACTAGCACTGCCAGGACACGATCTGTCGAAACCTCACAGCAGAGGAGAACTCGCCAAGATGCTGACGCCGCAAACAAAGCCATGGCCAAAGCTGCCGAAACACCTCAACAGAGGAGAGCTCGCCAAGCTGCTAACGCCGCAAACACAGCCAGGGCTCGATCTGCCGAAACTCCACACCAACGGACTATTCGGACATCCAGACATGCCATTAACACTGCTTCTGTTAGGGCTTCAGAGGGTGCTGAGGCGAGAGCTGAAATGCTTTCAAGGGATGCCACTGCTACCGCTGTCGCACGTGCATCTGAATCTGCTGAGGCACGGTGCACTCGACTTGAGAGTATCAACAAACGTCGGGATATCATTCGTGGTGTACGTACCCCTGCCCCCGCTTCTGGTTGTCACTAGCATTCAACTACGACGCCACAATTAACTTTTCCTTGCGTGACGACATCAAGATAGGGTCAATGACAATTGTATGCCAGTTTTGCAAAGCCAAGAAATGGCCCGGAGAGCCACCTGGTTTGTGCTGCTCTGGTGGCAAAGTGGACCTGCCACCCCTACGCAACCACCTCAACCACTGAAGGATCTCGCGGCGGGTTAAACCCCGATTCGTCACAATTCCTTGAAATAATTCGAAAGTACAACTGCTCATTCCAAATGACCTCTTTCGGGGCCAAAATTCCTCCCAGAGAAGGCTGGATGCCTACTTTCAAAGTGCAGGGACAGGTCTACCATCTTATTGGGTCACTTCTGCCAGACGAGATTCAGCAGTCTTCTTTCCTCCAAATATACTTCATTGCCGACTACAACCACCAGGTTGATGCACGCCTTGGAATAATACCGGGTACAAGCTATGTTCCCCGCAAAGACATTCTTCTCCGTCTCCAAACCATGCTTCATGATATCAACAGCTACGTCTGCAGCTTCAGATATGCCTTGGACAGTGCTCCTTCTCCAAACTTCACCGTTGTCATTGATGCTGATATAAACGACCCCACGGGGAGCACGAACGCCGTTTCAACGCACCTGCGTGCAACGAAATTGCCGCAGTTATACACGGAGAGCAACACAACAGCCGTGACATAATCATCTCCTCCCGTGGTAACAACCTACACAGGATCAGCGAGACTCACAGATCTTATGACGCGCTTCAGTATCCATTGCTTTTCCCTTATGGGGAAGATGGCTACCACTTCGGAATTCCTTTACGGCAGCCCTCCAATCAAACTACTGCGGCATCAAAGACGGTTTCCTGCAGGGCGTTCTACTCATACCGGTTCATGGTCAGGGAGGGTGAGTTCAACTTATTGCCCCGTTGTCGTCAGCTATTCAACCAGTTCGCCGTCGACATGGCCGCAAAAATGGAATCGGAAAGGCTGCTATACATTAAACTTAATCAGACCAAACTTCGCTCCGACTCCTACATTCATCTCCGTGACGGTTTGCAACAAGAAAATGACCCTCGCAACATCGGCAAGCCATGCATTCTACCCTCCACCTTCACGGGAGGACCGCGATATATGCGTGAAAGGACCCAAGACGCCTTGACCTACGTGCGCATTTACGGCCGGCCGGACCTCTTTATCACGTACACGTGCAATCCCAGCTGCGACGAAATCACTCGCGAAATCCTCCGGGTCAATCTCACACCCATCGACACGACATCGTTGCTAGGGTTTTCCGTCTGAATTTGGGCAAAATGAAGGATTTGATAGTTAAGGGTCAGATTTTCGGGCATGTCAGGTGCCACATGTTTTCGGTCGAGTGGCAAAAGAGGGGCTTGCCACATGCTCACATCTTAATTTTGGCTCACTCATAAAATTGAGACTAATGACATTGACAAATTCATTTCCGCCGAGATTCCTGACCCCGATGAGGACCCCAGACTCTACGAAATTGTCCGCACTACCATGGTACACGGGCCCTGTGGACCAAATTACGCCAACACACCATGCTACAAAACCGGATTAGCCTGCTCAAAGGGATTCCCTAAACGGTTCACTTTGGAGACTCAAACAGGCGGCGATGGGTATCCGCTGTACAAACGAAGGAGTCCAGCCAATGGAGGCCGCACGATTACGGTTGGGCGACATCAAGTGGACAACAGCTACATTGTCCCCTACTGTCCTCTCCTGTCGAAGATATTCAAAGCCCACGTCAACGTTGAGTTCTGCAGCTCCATCAGGTCAATACAATATGTCTGCAAATATATCAACAAAGGCAGCGATGCTGCCATGTTCAGCATCCAGAGGACCACCAGTCGCGACGAAGTGTCCAACTACTTGGCTGGCCGGTACCTCAGCAGCAACGAAGCGTTTTGGCGCATTTACGGCTTCCTGCTCCATCAGAGACACCCGGCTGTGGTGCAGCTTGCTGTACACTTGGAAAATGGACAGCGGATTTACTTCACAGAGCAAAGTGCTGTGCAGATAGCCACCAGCCCTAAAGACACAACGTTGACTGGTTTCTTCAAATTATGCCAACGTGATGACTTCGCTCGAACGCTTTTGTACCCACAGGTCCCATCGTACTTCGTGTGGTCTAAAAACACCTGGGTTCGACGGAAATCCGGCAAAAACGTCGAAAGCTTCCCAGGCGTCAAGTTTGACTCCTGCCTGGGTCGAGTTTACAACATCCCGCCAAACCAGCAAGAATGCTTCTACCTCCGTCTCCTTCTACATGAGGTCACTGGTCCAACAGGTTTCGCCAATATAGTACCGTCAATGGGGTTCTGTGCGACACCTTCAGGGAAGCATGTATGAGACTTGGCCTTCTAGAGGATGACTCCCAGTGGGACGCCACGATGGCAGAGGGTGCTTTACTGCAAACGCATTCGGCCCTGCGACATCTTTTCGCAATCCTTCTTCAAAAATGTCAGCTTAGTCATCCACTAAGTCTCTGGATGAAATACAGGGATGACATGTCGCACGACTTCTTACGTACGGCTCAGCAACACTGCCCTTCCGCCGAGATCACGTTCACCAACTTCATTTACAATTTTGCGCTCATTCAACTCGAAGACGCTGTCATCGATATGGGTGGGTCTGCTTAACAGAGTACGGCCTTCCACCACCCACACGTGAACACGCCAATGTTATGTCTGCTGAATTGTTACGCGAAACTTCCTACTGCATTGAGGAACTGCACCAGTACGTCCAAGATAATGAACCACGGCTGCTTCCAGACCAGCGCATAGCCTACAACACCATCGTAGACTCTGTCAGACAGCAACGTGGGGGGATTTTCTTCCTTGATGCACCCGGCGGCACAGGCAAAACCTTCGTCACTAAACTAATTCTGGCAGAGGTCAGACGCAACACGGACATTGCCCTGGCTGTAGCTTCCTCTGGTATCGCGGCCACGTTGCTTCCGGGTGGCAGAACCGCCCACTCTGCCTTCAGACTCCCGCTCGATCTGGCAAAGTCCGAGTCACCTATCTGCAACATCGCCAAGAACTCAGAACAGGCCGACATTTCGCAGATGCAAACTCATCGTATGGGACGAGTGCACTATGGCACACAAAGGCGCCTTGAGGCACTGGACAGGTCCCTGCAAGACATCAGAGACTCTACGGCCCCCATGGGAGGATTAACTTTACTTCTTTCAGGAGACTTCAGGCAGACTCTACCTGTTATTCCAAAAGGAACCCGTGCCGATGCCGTGCGCGCGTGCCTTAAGTCGTCAGCTCTTTGGGCACATGTGCGGCCCTTGCACCTCCAAACTAACATGCGCGCGCAGTTAATTGGTGACAGCGGATCCGCTGCATTCTCCAGGGACCTCTTATCGCTCGGTGAAAATAGGATGCTGTCTGATGCGGATGGCTACGTTCAATTGGACTCACTTTGCACCATGTGTCGACACCCCTGCTAGCCTCCGGGACGCTGTCTTCCACGACCTACAAAACAATTTACGCGACCTAAAATGGCTGGCAGGCAGAGCTATTCTCGCACCCAAAAATACAACCGTCAACTCCATCAATATCCAGCTACTTGAAGCTATTCCTGGTGATGTCCACGTCTACAAATCTATAGATAGGACAGCAGACCCGCCCAGCTTGCCGATTATCCTGTTGAATTCCTGAATTCACTTGAACCGCCAGGCCTGCCACCACACATCCTGAAGTTAAAAGTCGGTGCGCCCATTATGCGCATCAGGAATTTGGTTCCACCTAAACAGTGCAACGGCACACGTTGGTTGTGAAACATTTGGCACCACATTTAATAACGGCCACAATACTTACCGGTTGTGGGAAGGGAGAGGACCTCTTCATTCCACGGATGCACCTTCAACCGTCGGGCGCTGACCTACCAATCCACTTCAGGCGTTCTCAGTTTCCTGTTAAACTCTGCTTCGCAATGTCCATCAATAAATCCCAAGGCCAAACGCTACAAGTCGCTGGGTTACATTTGGGCGAACAGTGCTTCGCCCACGGTCAACTCTACGTGGGCTGTTCACGCGTTGGGAGGCGCAATGATGTTTTCATGTTTTCGCCCAAACGGACAGCTAGGAACATCGTATATACAGAAGTATTCCAGTGAAGACAGACATTGCAACGTCCACATGCACCTTCGTTCCCTGGAGGGAAAGGACTACATTGGGATTAGTCGTTGCCTACTAGGGGCTCTTACATACCCGGGCAACGCCGGGCTATGCTGCTAGTAGAACAATAAATGTGAACGTGATCATATATATATATATATATATATATATATTTATATATATATATATATATATATATATATATACAGACACACAAACATATAAACGAATACACACACACGCACACATACACATATACACATATATACATACGTACATATATTTATGTATTTTGTTTTTCAAAAGCTCTGCTGATGCATACACATGCGCATATAAAGATACCTACTACAAAAAGACGAAAGAGAATAAGTAGAACAAGATGAAGAGTCGTTCATGAGGTCAAGTAAAAGAAAAATATAATGATAAAGATGATGAGAAAATAAAATATTTAGTACTTGTTTTTCGTTGGGAAAATATCACCATCACCATGTATATCAATACACACACACACACACACACACACACACACATGTACACACACATGAATACACACAAACATACACTATCTCTCTCTCTCTTTTTACATCCATATATATATATCACGTGACCGACCAGACAATCAGATGATGCTACATATCGTTAGTCACAATGCTTTAGCATTGTTTTAGCCTTCAAATGATGTCACCCTACTGGCTAAGCCAGTAGGTCAACAGAAGAAAGAGTGGGGCAAGAAGTGGTGAAAGAGTACAGCAGGGATCACCACCCCCTGCCGGAGCCGCGTGGAGCTTTTAGGTGTTTTCGCTCAATAAACACTCACGACGCCAGGTCTGGGAACCGAAACCGTGATCCTACGACCGCGAGTCCGCTGCACTAACCAGGAGTAGATAGACAGCTGACAGCTGATGAAGGGTCCTTCTTTATGTTACTTGTCCTGTTTTCTATTCGTTTCCCTCGTTGTTTGCGTATTTCATATTGATCGTGACCTCCTGTATACACACACACATACACACATATATCACGTGATCACGTGACCGACCTAGCTATTGATATTGCTACACATCGCTGGTCTCAATGCACTTCGCATTGTTTGAGCCTTCGAATGACGCCACGCCGCTGGCTAAGCCTTCGAAAGACTCCACACCCGCTGCCTATCGTCGTCCTGATATGCGGTCAGTTTTGCACGTTGAAACGGCGAAGAATATTCATGTGCATGTATGGACATGGTCTAATTCTTCTGGGTAGAAACTGTGACAGAGTTTGGATGAGAGAGAAAAAGGGAGTGAGAGAAAGAGAAAGAAAGACACAGAAAGACAGAGAGAGGGTGAGCGAGCGGCATATATTGGGTATATAAGGCATATATAAGGCGGCGAGCTGGCAGAACCGTTAGCATGCCGGGCGAAATGCGTAGCCGTATTTTGTCTGCCGTAACGTTCTGAGTTCAAATTCCGCCGAGGTCGACTTTGCCTTTCATCCTTTCGGGGTCGATTAATTAAGTACCAGTTACGCACTGGGGTCGATGTAATCAACTTAATTCGTTTGTCTGTCCTTGTTTGTCCCCTCTATGTTTAGCCCCTTTGTGGGTAATAAAGAAACATATATTGGGTGTGTGAAGAAAGAGAGAAGATGAAAGAGAGAGAAGACGAACTGATAGACAATAAATACTATAGTACTATATCAAACCAGCATCGGGTCGAGAAAACGCCAGATGCATTCGTTGAGGTTCGTCAATGACAAGTATTCGCAGCCAGACACATTCCTAGATGAGATTTAGCGCTTCTCATATATGAAATATTGAGAAATAGCCGCCGGGCTGAATAAATAATCCGATGTACGCGTCAAAAGCAGTATTAAATTAAAAATGGGCACGTATTTGTTATAAGGTTGAGTGGATCAAAAGTCACACCACAAAAGTTTTGAGATTTTATTTATTACGTTATAATAATAATAATAATAATAATGATGATGATGATGATGATGATGATGGTGGTGATGATGATGATAATAATAATAATTATCATCATTATCATCATCATCATCATCATAATCATCCATACGTTCTGAGTTCCAATACCGCCGTGGTCGACTTTCATCTTGTTTTAGATCGATAAAATAGGTATAATCAACTTACAACCTCTCTCGAAATTATTGACCTAGTGTCAAAATTTGAAATCATCATCATCATCATCATCCGCTTCATCATCCCCATCATTATTATTATTATTATTATTAATATTATTATTATTATTATTATTATTATTATTATTATTATTATATTATTATTATTATTATTATTATATTATTATTATCATCAACATTCTTCTTCTTCTTCTTCTTCTTCTTATCCACTACATCTTGTCTCAGTGCACCGAGTAGAGAGATTCATTGGCCTGTAAAATCTCACACGATCTTATATTCATTGTTCTCAGTGACGCTCTCTGGTTCATGTTTGTACAGTTTCCATGCTGTGCCCAGGCTGTACTTTTCACACAGTTTCCATTGAATAAACCTAGCCATGTTATCGTGTCTCCTTTTGATGGGCTCTTGGGCCATATGTGAGATTGTTTCCTTTTTGTTTCCATACATCATACAAAAGGTAATTCACTGCTCTTATCTTTTTGAAACTTGATGTAATAAGTTCTTAGAGATTTTTCTGGGCATTGAATACCAGTGTCTCAGTGCATCTTTTCAGGTCATTTCTTTTAGCCACCTCCAAGTGTTGAACATGTCTTTCCATTCAATTTATCTGAGATATAGCCCATGGATTGATTTTATTTTCCAATTGTCTATTTCCATTTCTCTGCTCTTTGCTTTTTCATCAGGTTTCTTAAATGTTTTGGGTGCGTCATATTTTCGTATTATTATTTCTATAGAGATAAGCAAGGATTCACTTTGCAGTTTGATGTACCATGCCAGACTGTTCTTCTCGTGGATAACACAGATCTCGCATCCGATGTTACACATCGCGGACCACGTTAAGCTGTGTGTTCTTCCCTTCGTTAGATTACGTTTGGGCCCATATAGTCATGAATTGCAATTTCTCCAATATATTTGCGTACATATTCATTATGTATTTAAATACATGCGTATATATTTAAAGCGGGTCCTTTCCGTCCAGCATGCTATCGTTCTTCCCGTAATTTTACAGCCAGGCCAATCATACAGCCTATGGGAATATTTAACCACACAAACTGTGGGACTAGCTTGTCACAAGGTTCTTCCTTTTCCTCACTTATGTCACCAGCAGCGCAATGGAAATCACAAGGGGAATGCTACTTGCCCTGGTTGGGCAACACCGTTAAAACATAAATTGTTCAGCGTGAGAGACAGATGAGTATCAGATCATAACATATAGTGTGGCTGTTGGATTAACTTAGTGGCAGGTGATCGATAGCACAACAAAAGTCCTCCCCAACCCACCAAAAAACAAAACAAAAAATAAACAGACCCAAAACCAAAAATCATAACAATAAAGGATTAATTATATGTAAACAGCTTATGCGTATTTTTGAAAGATTACTTTCAGGCTTCCATTCTATAAATGTTGTAGTCCCAACATACGATCTCAGATCAAATCACCGAAGAGAAATGCAAATCCAAAACTTCGTGAGCTGCTGCCAGGCATGCAAAAGCCTGAAGAATACTGATACATGTTGCCTGAGGATGATAGCAACTATGCAAAGCCTAACTTCATAAAACTTTGCTTCTTCCTAAAAATGTATCCCAAGCGGATTCACATTATAATTGAAAAATTTGGCTTCAAGGAAGGCTAATCTTATAAACCGAAATACATTATTGATAAGCCTAAAACAGAGGCGATGCAAAGTGCTGGCCAACAAAGCAATATAGAAATTGTGAAACTGCAAGTAGGATACATAGACAAAGATAAATATAGATACCTAGATATGCTTTGATAAAGAGATAATAATTAGATAGTCTAATACGTATTTAGAGTAATAGACAGGTACAATTAATATTTTCTGTGAAATAAAAGTAACGCAACTTCAGTCCAGAAATCATTGGCAAGTTATACATACATACATACATACATACATACATAGATACATAGATACATACATACATACACACATACACACGCACATAAATACATACATACATACAGAAATACATACATACATACATACAATACATACATACATAACATACATACATACATAGCCCTGTATCTAACTGTACAAACAAACCACACTATATAGGTGTGTGTGTGCACGTCGAACAAACATAAATTTATATCACTTGTTCCTTAGTACATTGCTCATTTCTGGTTTTTGGAACTCACCATTAGATATTTCAAGTGCAATTGTAAACTTAAGTCCAACGGATCATCACAGGTACAGTTTATAGCATTGTGTTACAGAGACCTAAAGTCTGAATTTGAATAGGTACATTTCATAAGTATTTTCCGAATGAAGTATAAAGAATGAAAAAGGCTGAGAGAGGTAAAGAATGTTGTAGAAAGAAGAGAACGCGAGAGAGAGAGAGAGAGAGAGAGAGAGAGAGATAGAGAGAGAAGAGACAAAATAGAGAAATAATGAACACCAAAAGAGGTTAAGGTACTGAACTTTATGGATTTAGAATTAGAATTAGAGAAATACCAATGAGGTCAGACGGTCAGCCCAACGAGGTAAGGAATAAGGAAATAGACAACGACGTTGCATACAGTCATGACGTATCCCGACGGAAGTTATTTGTCTCCGTCGGGAATTAACGATGAACAGCACGCAATAAATATCTGAGAATATGAAAAATTGCATTTAAAGTCTTTCGAATATACAGATTATGAAGAATGTAGCTAAAAAAATCAAAATGATTAATCCAGGATTTTTTCAACCATATGGAAGCCGACAGCTGTTATTGCACCGCCGATCATAAAATATTGATTTCAATAGCAGATGAATACTTTGGATATATCAAACCATCAAATAATATTAAACTGAGTTAAAGAGACCATCTACTATAATAATTTATTGAAAAGATTTGGATCAACCCTGAGATGGTTGTGGACGTTTAACGGAATAAGTATTGACTTATATAAACAAAAACACGAATGTAGAGAATGCAGCTTTGTACGTCAAGTAATATTTCAATTATAATGCGGTAGACAGCTGTTGGTGATGTGGTTAAATGTATTACAATAAATGTCTGTTGAAAAAACATATAGGAAAAAATGTTACTGTGAGTTGTATAGAGCACAAAACTATAATATTGTTATATTTAAGTATTGGATAGATAAATATTTCCAGAACCATTTTAAAAATATATTAATTCGTAATGATTTCTATACAGACCTGCTGTTGTCCTAATACGCACAAAGAGACTGTAAATATTTGTTGTCACTTCAATTTAAAGATTAGGTGTATGTAAGGAAATCCCATTGATCATCAGAATTATATCGCCCTCTGATATACTAATACATGATATCCTCATAAACAGCATGAAACAAAGCATAGAAAATGGATTATTATTGAATATCATTTGTTAATATTTGTCGTCCTTTGTACCGTATGACTTTTAGTTATAGAAGTCTTAAGAATGCGAATACTTTTGAAAATAAAGGAATTAGATGTCTGGAATTCTATGAATGTTTTCAGAAATTAATTTTGCATAATAACTGGAAAATATTAAAGTGTGTATTAAGAAATCTTATGAAAAACCTATAAAAATATTTATATAATTTCACAACAGATGCTTTTTAATTGAAAATACAGTAGAGAATAGATCTATGAAGATGGTTCACTGATAAAAAATGGGTTAACAAAATATATGTAAGAAGAAAAGAAAGAACACACCATATCATCAAATCCATATAACGTAGAACAATAGAGGCATAAGAAAAATATAAAACAAATAGTTCACTGATGCCACGGCTATATGTAGTAAAGAATAATATAATAATATATAAAAGAATAATTTAAACATTTAATGAATATAGGGAATGTTAGACAACATTATTAGAAATAGATCTAGAAACTGAAGCTAAATACATAAATTTATTCATAACAAGAAAACCATTATTTATATGAAGGATGTGGCGGTTGTAATTCTTTGTTAGTGTGAAACTAAAATTGATATGTATAAATATTAAAAATCAATAGCTCAGAAATAACGAGAGAGGGGGTTGATGATGAACATTCATATAGAAATCCGAGTTCTATTTTTCTTGGAGCAATAGAAGAAAAGAAATAATGAATATTGTTAGCATATATATGAAGAAAACCTCTACAGAAGAGACTAAAATTAATATGATCGTAGCCTAGAATGTCATCGTAAGAATATTACTCGTGTGCAGCTTGTCCGTTTCAAGCGGTATTTTTCCAAGTAAAAGGAAGATTGCGGTAATTATACCATAGCATAAATGGAAATAATACAACTTTACAAATTACAGGCCAGTTTCTTTACGATCCTATTTCTGCAAAGGAAAGGGAAAACGTTTTAGTCAGTTCATTGGGAAACACAAATAATTGTCTTCCAGTTACTATGCATTCCAAATGAATTCACAATAACCTTTCTAGGGAAATGCAACGCAAATGAGAACACTATGACGATGGTGTGGTACAAACAAATGTCATTAAATTTGAACTAAAATAATATTTCGTTGTTTGGAAATTGTCAGATAATGACTAAAGACAAAATACTTTGACGCTACGCGAATTAAGTAATTGTATGAGTTAAAAGTTACTACAAACTGTTTAGATAAAAATTGCGCAGTAGAATATTTAGTAACCTTGAACATATACATTATTTTAGTAACCTTGAACATATACATATCAATCAATACTTTAGAAAGTTAGTATACGAGATATATATATTTAATTGGCTGAGATCTTATAGACATTACGGGCAAAAGATAGGTAAAATTTTACGCAACATTCATAGATATTACTTGTAGGATACCTCAAAGGTCAGTATTATTCTCGTGTATATTTTAGTTCTATAATCGTACATGAATTTCATTGTTGAGGTATAACATATACAGCAGAACCGTATAACCCTTATGCATACAACTGAAATATGTCATTATGTTAGCTAACAATGTAAGATATCTACAATACACTAGATTTTAAAGCCATACGTTAAAGTTAATGGATCTTTTAGAATTTAGCACAGCAGAAATGAGGAGTAAAGAAATAATAAATTATTAAAGTAAAAATTATAAAAATATTTGGTGCAGTTGCTTGTTTTAATAAGATAGAGGAGTTTAATGAAACGAACTTTGTGTTTTTACTACCATGAAGAGCATACATGTTTTACTCTGTGTATGTGAAGCAATGGATATCAAATTAAACAAATAAAAAGTTCCAGTTGAAAAATATACAAAAATGTTCTTACTATATATTCGGAATGAATATTGTATATTTGAATTGTATTTAGATTTGATATCGCATAATTCTGTATATAGTGCATTGGGTAGTACATAAATATTTAATATATGTATATATATATATATATATATATATATATATATATATATATATGAGTTAACATGTGATTTTCTGAATTTTCTGAACAGCAGAGACAGGAATAATAAAGCATTAATAACCCCTGCTTCTTTTGTAACATATAATGCCAAATTTGTAGTTTGGATTAAAAATAGTGTATTAAATTTATTACTTTGAATTATTTTGCATTTCATTGATTTTCATATATATATATATATACATATATATATTGCTCTTAATTTTAAATATCTTCGGTATATAAAAAAATAAACATACGCTCACAGTACACATAACTGTAGACATATGCACACATGCACGAACAGACATAACTACATATGGAAAAGCGATACCAACAAAAACCTATCGACGTATGCTGCTTATATCCTTGTATGAGGTTATGTCATTTCAATTGATATTTAGTTAGTGTTGTCTCAGACATTATTCCACCATGAATCAATGAACGAAGACAGTGATGTCATTCGCCAACATTCAGTCTCTATATGTAAATACTATTACGTAACATTTTAGCTATATTCAGAATAATCCATTTGTCAATTGCGAAACAAGTTGAACTTGGTACAGATTTTTATGTATTAGAAAATATGTTCTATGTTGTAGAAACAATAAACGCTGGGGTAGACATGATTGTTCAGGATTTTTCTTCTTGTTATATATAATATAAAAGACAAGAAGACGTATTGGAAATTTTTTATTCTTATATACAAAGAGTGAACAATAGCGTCGTGAGCTACAACTCTCCCACTAGTGAATTACAGTTTCATTGTACTTCAAACGGCGTAGTATTAAAATATTTTATGTAGCTTGTTGCAAAGCAGATATGGCAAGGGACCATTTATATATATATATATATATATATATATATATATATATATATATAGCTATAACCCTTTGACTGCTATTTCTAAATTCGGTATGTGGTAAGGCAATTCGTTGCTAAACCCTTATTGCTTAGTATATATATATATATATATATATATTATATATATATATACATATACATATACTGATAGAGATGGTAACACAACAAATGAATGAAAGATACCTCGATATTATGTAAATAGAGGAATTTATCTGTAAATATATGTGACAATAATCATGACTACCAAATAATTGTCACATATTATATATATATATATCGTTGTTGGATTTGATTTGCAAGATTCTTTATATGAGTTCATATGTAGAAAATAAAAATAAGAAACAAGTGGAAATGTTTACCGGTGAGTGTGTTAAATAATAAGGCACTAAAGAGAATGATTCTCTCCAGACACAACAGTATATATATATATATATATATATATATATATATATATATATATATATATATTACTATGCACACAGCATACATAGTAGGAGTTACATATATTACTATTTCAAACAGTTTCACTGGGCGCCTAGAATTTTAAGCTTGCGAAGGTTTCTTTAAGAAATCTAGCTCGTCAATTATAATTTACTCCCTGATTGAAATACTGCAGGTTCTGCGATATTGCTCGTAACATACACGTGGGTACAAGGGATAAATATATATTCACATTCGACTGTATAAATTTGGGGAGTGTTGGTTGGATATCTGTTGCGCGATGATGGTCGATCGTGTACATATTTAACCCTAGCACTTTTAAAATTTATATTCGGAATGTTACACTGATGATGAGAAATAAGTTAATATACTTTTATCTCGAAATGCGTATGTGGCTAATCGAAGTCGTGTGGATTCATAATTTTTTTTCTTTTGGCCTAAGTATTGAAACTAGATCTTGCACCGGAATTTACGACTACGTTTCCTGCAAACAGGAGTCAATGGTAGTATTTATATACTCGTTTACTCGTTTACTTTTTTCAGTCATTTGACTGCGGCCAGGACTGAAATATATGTTTACAGAAATTGACATTATTGATGATTATTGTGCTATTTATCTGAAGCATTCCAGCAGGAATATGTTTCTAATATCTGAGGATATTTCTTTTACGTAAGTTTCTATACGCGAGGCAAATTGCATGGAATTTCAGAACATCTTGTTACTTGATTGCTTTAATGTAATGCATAACACATTTCCTATATATTTAATTTCATTAAGTACAGCTATCATTGCCATAGATTTATAATTTGTTTGATTTTATAGTAATTCCATGTCCTTCTCACATTTAAGGCTTTATTTCAATGACAATTGTCATTTTCAGCCAATTAGATTTAATGAAAATGCATTATGGTAGTTATGTTACATTTCGTATCAAAGAAATACGATCAAATAAGAAGATAGTGGGATAAGAGCAGCGAATGAGATATATACATTGAGATATAAATAGATATGCAGGGGTCCTTAATTTCATAAATACATTGGAAAGTAGTAAATGGAGAAATGTGATTATATGTAGGAATAAAAATTGGTATTAAAATGGAGTGAAAGCTAATACTATTGAAAGCGGAGAAAATGGAGGTAGAAACTGGAAATATTCTATTGGTGCGTGTCAAATATGTGTTCAGAATGTCATCGTACATTTCCTCAAAAGATAGCGGTATGAAATTTGCTTATTTAATATATTTGTATTAGTAACACATCTGCAAACATAGATACATAATGTTGTTAAACTACAACACCGCACATATAAAGCTTATAATTATGTTTATAATAGCATAGTTCGAATCTGATATTTTCATGCAAATTTCACTTACGCGCTCGTGTCGAAAATTTAGGAAATAGTAAACAATAATGAGGTCAAGGCTTAAAATTCATCGATTTCACTTGTGCCGTACTCTAGATTTTGCTATGAATATACAATTTTCAGCGGGCAATGAAATGCATATAATCATGGGTTTATATTCATGTATATGCATTTGATAGAAGCAAATAGTCTTGTAGCCATATCATTCTATATTTCATAGTATATTCTTGAAAACAGAACTTCAGTAATGAGTTAACCTCGCGGAAGCATTTCAGGAATTTGGAGGGACAGTTAAACACATTGTAGAGCCATTTATGCATGTTAAAAGATAGCATTGTTCATCACACGGCCTGAATTCCTCTCCCATTCCTAACTATATTACGTTTTGATTATTGACTAAAGAATCTCTACTGATACTGCGGTAACACTCTTGACTATATTTCCTTTAAAGGACTCTCAAGAATAAAACCTCAGACTTGATTTACGCCCAACTTCATATATATGAGGCAACTAATTAAAAACCTCCCCTCCAGAATCCAGAAAAACCTTCACTACACATGCATACATATGAAGTGAAACATGGCGCGTTGTTGCGGAGAAAAAAATTCTAATATTCATATTTCCACATCCATCCATCCATCCATCCATCCATCCATACATACATACATATGTCAATACATACACACACATATATGTATATATATATGTATATATATATATATATATATATATATATATATATATATATAATATATATATATATATAATATATATATATATATATATATATATATATATATATATATATATATATATAAATAAATATAAATATAAGTACGTATATGTATATACATCCATTCAGCATCATGGTATTTGGAGTGATCAGTAGTGATGGCAACGTTATGTCTCCATTCATCTTCCCACGGCCTCACACTCAACACGGAGGTCTACATAAACTACGTGGAAGAGGTAGTGCTGCGTTGGGTTAAGCGGGTGGCTGCCGGAAAACTGTGGTTTTCAACAGGAATCTGCATTATGCTACACAAGGAGAACCCAGTCATGGCTGCCAGACAATTTATCTATTGCCAAACAATTGTATACAAGTGCAGAAATTCATGCAACAAAATATTTTCACGTTATGTTGCAGGTACAATTTAGTCGCCATTTGCAAGCATTTAGTTAGACGGCATTTTTCAAGTCTTTCATCATGGTAAATATTAACTTCAAAGGAACATCTTTATTTTTGGCTTTATGGAAGTTTGCATTTTAGCTTCGTTACTTGTAGTTTCAAAACTAACCAACAACATGATACCTGCATTTCTGATATTGACAGCTAAAAGTGATTGCAAGCAATGTTCGGAAGATTGAATATCATAAAAGACATTGTTTGAAAAATGCCCCATTTTTGTTTTGTTTTCTAGACGATATGTGGAGCGATAATTAAATCCCTTTGATGAGATTTGTTTGAATTTGCAAGTCGTTACTTGTTTCAGTTATATGACTGCAGCCAAACTGGATCACTGCCGATGGTCGAACACATTAACCACAGGATTTAATCGTGAATTAAAATATATAAAGAGATCAAAGCTTGTTATGTGTACATATTTACACGTGTTTTTTTTTATTTTTCGGTCAATAAAGTTTCTCTATTTAAACATTCTTGGAAAGATGTTATATTTTTGCACTGATAGAAGGGGAAAACTGTGAAATTTGGTGTGATGTTACTTGCACGTCGCTCTGTGTGCTCAGTTAAAGGAATCTGTCTTTATTGCGGGAACCGGATCGACTCTTTATGTAGAATGGTTCTCCGTCTCAATGTCATTCTACTCTGTCCTCTATATTGATGTCCGCAAACCAAGCAGGTTATTTTACACAAATTCTCAGAGGTACAAGTGAAGCTGGTTTTAATTGTGAACCTCTCTCCCTGTTTGATAGGGAAATCCCAGCCTTCAAGTAGGTTGGAGTGAGTTCCTCAGTTTGGGTGTCCACATTTTTTAAACGTTGATTTCGTGGTTGTTTTGTAAAGCTTCGCAGTTGTTAAAAGTCTCTTTGGCGATTTGTGTTGCTGTTCGCATTTGATGAATTTATGTGCATTCAGGATGTTGTTCATTTTTGGTTCCCTAGTTAGTAAAGGAAGATTTTGCACAATAGTGTTGTATGCCTCACTGTTTCTACGGTTGTGAGTTGATATACAAAGTAGTGTTTTGAGATAAAGTGGGGAGTTATGTTTTGTTGTCCTTAGTGTTTTTATGTCTAATTTCTTGGCACGCTTAATTCCATTGTCTGTAAGTGAGGGTGGATATTGTCGTTCAGTTAGTGTTTTTCTGAGGTATTGAAGATACTATCAGACACTACTGCGACAACTTTTTGCCATATTAAAGGGGATATTTATTTTGATGAGTGAACTGGAGCAACGTGAAATGAAGTCTCTCGCTCAAGAAAACAACACACAGCACGGTTCAGGATTTTAACTCAATGCCATCTACTTTCATGATGTAATAGTATATATATATATATATATATATATATATATATATTATATATATATATATATATATACATATATATATATATATATATATATATGCATTTATAATATGTAACATATGTGTCTATGCATGAATATAAATGTGTGTGCCAGTGTGTGGATAAATATATGTATATATACACGTATTATACAGAGTAGCAGTAGTGGTAAAACATATTTCGCCAACAAAATAAAAAATGATTCTACCTCTTTAGCGTTACCATAACTATAGAAGTTTTTGAGTTGCAAGCCTACAACATTCAGCTTGACACAGAAAAGTGTCAATTTAAGTACGCTTCCGTTGTCTCATGAAAATTATATCGCCAACACAGCTTAGTATTTACTCAGTAGCCTATAAAAAGCAACTAAAATATATACGCCTTTCGCCTTCACGGTTTGCTATCCTTAAAATCTGGAGAAACGGAGGAGTGTATGAATGCCATTTCAAGCATCAATTACTTTATCTATTATTCATTGGTCATTTATTTATATGCATAATTATCATATATTCTACATGACTCCGATGAAGTTGTTTAATAACGACCCTGTATTTTAGAAAATATTAAGTATTATATGAGTGTGTGGGTAACATTCAGTAGAATAAGGTACTTAAATCGGTGCGCCTTGTTAGGTCGGAATAATAGGAGCACACAAGAATAATTTGCAAATATCAATTTGGTATATAAGCACCTCCAGAATGAAATATTAAGCAAATTTTTATTGGCTACTGGTAAATGGTAATGGAATGATTTGTGGGCAGCCAAATCTACTACGTCAACGCGAGCGTGTGTGTGTGTGCGTGTGTGATGTAAAGAGATGACTTAATGACATTATAAGACCGCGTAAAAATGAATGCGCTGAGCACTTGAATATTTACTCATTGATAACTAGCCACAGTATACACGAATCAAAATCGGGCTCCTGTGTACATTCAACACCTAAGCACATAGGAGATCACAGACAACCGCTTAGTGTACCCATATCTCATTGTGGCAATACTGATATATGCGTGTGTCTGTAGATTTCTTACTCTTGTACAATATGTTAACTAAGCCCAAGGTAATCCCTTAAGTTCTGTAGAATTGTAATTGGCCGTAGAGAACACGCACTCGCTACACAGCAATAGATTATGTCCAGATTTGAAAGCGATTTCGTACATTATAATTCACATGAATTTTCAAAGCTCCATAATGGCATTTTAATTTTGCACACATATTCACACTTCCCCAGTCATTGCTTACTAATATAGTTATGAAATTCAACACTTTTGAATAACTGGCAGATATTTCAATGTAAATTACAAACATATATTTTGTCCAACTATTAACAAATGCATAAATACACACATGCATACACACATACATCCACACACACATACATACACAAGCATACACACATATATACATATATATATATACATTGAAGGAATGGAATAGGTAAACTCTAAACTATTTATGTTTCTTAGCAAGCAGATTCACAGAAGTAATAATTACTCAACGAGCGACACTCCCCCACCTACGCACCAGGCCGAAGTCACTTTAGTTAAATGAAGTTTAATTTGTCGTCAAGGGAAACGAAGCTAACACGCATGAGAGTGAGCAAACGTGGGTGGTTAAGAATTGAGAGAGAAACCAAAACAAAACCATGTGGCGGAAGAAATAAAATACGGAAGTGGGGAATTATCTAAAGTTGCAAAGAATAAGAATAAAGAAAAGAAGAGGGGGTAGGGAAGTTTGGGTTAGATTGAAGCTGACTAGAGAAAAGTCGTCGTGAATATAAGACTGAGGTCAACGGTAGTAAATAAATAAATATTTTGTTACACTCCTGTCTATACATTTAAACAGAATCAAAGAAAACAAAAGGGAAGAATTTTAGAGGTAAAATTGTCCGGAGAGGAAAAACGAAGAGAAAATATAGGAGTGGGAGTAAGGTGGAATGTTTTAGGAGAAGAGAGGAAGATAGAGAGGAAAATGAGGAATACTTGGTGGTTTATCGCATATCAGTCAAACTACATATACGCATATTCGTCGCGAACGCATATTTCCTCTGCGCCGGTAGTATTCTATAAGTGTGCACGCGCACATACGCACCCATACGCAGGGTGATCGCAGGTTAAGAAAATATAAAGGTAGTTAAAAAATTATCTGTTTATAAAGACCTGCAAGTAGGGGTAAAGGAATAGTTAGGGAATAATAATAGGGGGCGCATCTATACATGGAGAATGTATTACATAATCTGTACTTACAATTAAAAATTAGGTGGTTCTATTCGGTAAGATAATCGTTGGGTTGCATAACAGAAAAGGCTTCCTGGATGCAGAGATCGTATTTGTTATTATAGACGTTTTATGGTTTGTCATGGGCAACTATGTACCATTTTAAATTGCATAGAATTGAGTTTTGTTTTAGGTTATGAATGAACTGAGACAAATGTCTTGCTTGACATTTAAAGCTAGAATAGTGATTACCAATTCTGACCATGAGTGTGGTGCTCCACGATCCGATGTAAGCATAATTGGAATTCTCAGTTCATACCTTACATTTATATACAATAGAATAGGTAAAAGATATGTTTGTAATTTACATTGAGATATCTCTCAGTTATGCAGAAGTGTTGAATTTCATAAATATGTTAGTAAGCAATGACTAGGGAAGTGTAAATATATGTGCAAAATTAGAATACCATTGTGGAGCTTTGGAAGTTGATGTGAATTGTAATGTGGGAAATGGTGGTCAAATCTAGAGGTATTCTATTGATGTCTGATAAATATGTATACTTTATGGTCTATTACTAGTCTACCAAACATGATTGTTTACATTGGGCTAAGTTAAAATATTGTACATTAGTAAGAAATATACAGAAACAGGCAAACATATATCAGCATTGCCACGTGCGTAGGGGTCACAAGTACCTAGGAGCCCATTTCTGATCAATATATATATTGTGGCTAGGTGTCAATGAGTACATATTCAAGGGCCCTGCTCATTATTTTTCCGTGGGCTTATAATGTTAGTAAGGCATCCCTGCACGTTACATATATATATATAATACTTAATCTTTTCCAAAAAAATGGTCCTTATCAAATAACTCCATCGGTGTCATGTAGAACGCATGATAATTATGTATCTGAATAAATGTACAAAGGACTAACGAATGAAATAAATGATACTATACACACTCCTCAGTGTTTCGAAATTTAAGGACAGAAAACTTGTGATAGCCAAAGTTATGGATCTACATCTATTATTTCCATTTTATCGGCAGTTCTACAGAGGGAATACTAAGCAATACTAGGTGTGTAATATTCAAGGGACAATGAAAACCTCCGTAAACTCAGAGTTTTCTATGTCTACTTATAAAATAAAAAAAAAAAATGAATGTGCCCTTTTTTAAAGCCTAGCCAGGCTCATGGGGCCGGTTTCCCGGTTTCTATGGCGTATGTGTTCCCCAGTCAATCGCAGCGTCATTCATTTTTGTCAGCTGAATGGACTGGAGCAACGTGAAATGAAGTGTTTTGCTCAAGAACACAACGCGTCGCCCGGTCCAGGAATCGAAACCACAACCTTACGACCATGGTGCTGACACCCTAACCACTAAGCTACGCGCCTCCACATAAATGCGCCCTTTTAAATCCTAGCCAGTCTCATGGGCCCGGTTGCTATGGCGTATGTGTTCTCCAGCTGGACGGGATGCCAGTCCATCGCAGCGTTATTCATCTTTGAGAGCTGAGTAGACTGGAGCACCGTAAAATGAAGTGTTTTGCTCAAGAACACAACGTGTTGCCCGGTCCAGGAATCGAAACCACAACCTTACGATCATGGTGCTAACACCCTAACCAGTAAGAGACGCACCTCCACATGTCTACTTATACACAACCTAATGTTATATGGACGTAATTGAGAACTTCTTCACTCTTATTACTCTACATTGCACAAGACAAAGGAACATCGAAGCAACAATTGCCTCTTCACAGGAAACGCTAAAAGACATGGTAGAGCAAGCTGGACAAAAGATACGTACTATCATAAACTGGGCGTTTTTTTATTGTTTATCTAGTACTGATTGTCTTGTAGATTCATGTATCTAATCTACTAATTATGCTCGTGCATCCTAAATCTGAAACTACTACTACTACTACTACTACTACTACTACTACTACTACTACTACTACTACTACTTCTACTACTACTTCTACTGCTGCTGCTGCCTATTACTGCAACAACAACAACAACAACTACCACTACCACTACCACTACCATTACTACTACTACTACTACTACTACTACTACTACTACTACTACTACTACTACTACTACTATATACATGCACACACACATACACACACACATATTTGTATGTATTCTTTTTTTTATTTTCTACTTGTTTCAATCATCTGACTGCGTCCATGCTGGAACATCGCCTTTTAGTTAAGAAATCGACCACAGGAATTAATCTTGAAACCGATTTTGGTTTGTTTACGTCCCCGTAATTTAGCCGTTCAGCAAAAAAGACAAATAGAATAAGTACTAGACTTACGAGGAAAAAGTCCCGGGGTCAATCTGTTGGACTAAAGGCAGTGCTACAGCATGGCCGCTGCCAAATGACTGGAACAAGTTAAAGAATCAAAGAAAAGAATATATATATAGCAGTATCACCCGGCGTTGCTCGGGTTTGTAAGGGAAATAACTATATAAGCATTTTTAGAGATGTAAAGTATAATAGCCATCTCAATATGGCTAACCACAAAGGGGGGGGTGTTACTGTAGCTTTTTACGTTCTGAGATTTAATAATAAATTTTTAGAGAGTTATTCCCCTTATATATGCCAAAAATGCATTAAAATGGGAAAAATTGATGGTAATTTTTTTTAAAATCGTAGACTCATCGTAGACACGCACTAATACCCACAAGGGCTCGATATGAATCACTACTATAAGATATCCGGTTTTGGTTAAACTGCACCGCAAAATGTGGGAGTAGTTAGGAATCTAAATCGTAGGAGACAGACAGCACACAACCTCACTTTTATATATAAAGATATATATATATATATATATATATAGATATATATATATATATATATATATATATATATATACATATACATACATATATATGTATATGTGTACCGTTGGCGATTTTTTTCCTCTGTCTTCCCTTCTCTGGATCTTTCCTTCTCCTATGTTTCCGACGAAGAGCTCCGCTCGAAACGTTAAACCCTCCTTCTTTCCTTCTTTCCTGAGCGTCCAATAATACTATATTTGTTCCATATATATATATGTTTGTGCGCAGAGGAACAGGCATATGGCCGTTTATAAAAATGAAATCCTTTTATAATGTTGTGTCATTTCAAGTGATACGTAAATAATGCTTTCTCAGATAATGCAAAATAAAATCTATTTTCATCGTAAATCTATGAATAGCGTAAGTGATGTCATTCAGCAACATTCAGTCTGTATATGTAAAAATACTCATACAGAATATTCTTGCAAAATAATCCATTTGCCTATTAAGAAACAAGTTGAGACAGGTACGGTTTTTAATCTATTATAACATATGTTCTATGTTGTAGAAACAATTTAGTCTCTTTTCTTTTGTTAATAACTTAGACGTCTTTGTTCAGGCATCTTGTTAAATATAATGTAGAGTTCAAAGAATATAATTTATTTGTATTTTATATCACAATCTATGAACAATAGCATTGCTGCTTACAAAATACTAATACGGCGATGATGGGTTCACTGGTATTCTCACTATGATACTGACAAAAGATTGTATGTAGTTCGGGCCAGAGCAGATGTCAGTAAAGACTAAGAAATTCAGCTTCCGATTTTCTCGCTGGATAACTACACTTTTCATAGATGTATATTGACGAAAAAAATTCTCTCTTCCAAATATATCTGTCTATCTATCTGTCTACCTATCCGATGCGTTCCGATAGTGAGGCGATCCGTCTACTGCCATCACCGGTTACAAGGACGGCTGGGCATGCCGTGGTTGATGCGCAGCCACGCGCTGAGACTGCGACATCTCCGGTTCTACGTAGACGAGGGTGAACAGGTATGGTCACTGTCAGGCACGCTTTCCCGCACCTCATCTCCATGACCGAACTGCTTTGTGGATCAAAAAGAGGCCGAAGAAGGGCGTAGGGCACCGCGAGTTTAGCGTTGCTGTCAAGCAACTATGCCGTCCGTAGTCGACCCTGCACACTACAACTCAACCAAAGAGATTAGTGTAGGGGAGGTACGACGACGATCTCGGGGCGAACGCGGGCGTCGACGAAGAATAGCTGACCTGCCTGATTAAGATGACTTTTGGGCTGGGACCTATGGAGAACTTCCAGTGATCCCTGACATGGCAGTGCTATCTAGAAGCGCTACCCGTTCAGGATAAGATCTACAGGTATGGCTCGAAAAACGTGGGACCGGCCTGCCTGAGATGCAGTCAGAGCGACGAAACCGTTGTGCACGCACTCGTACAGTACCAACCATTTCCGACCATTTCCGACCTGTGGGTATATGTCGAACGACTGCTATCTTGCGTGGGAGGAGTCAGTTTATGAACCGAGTCTATCGTGAATATTGTCGCACCTACTTCCTTGAAACGAGAAGGAAGAGCCATTTTTATTGTACTTGTGGCTATGGCGAAAGAATGTGTATGGTGGACGCATCTGAAAGGTTTAGAGCCAAGAACTTTCCTTTCTGGTGAATTTCTCATCAACTTCAAGTATCACTTGAAGAGAAAGGTGAGAGTAGAGAGGGAACTTTTGTCTAGTGAATGTTTCAAAAAGGTTGGGTGAATGTAGCAAGGGAGGCACGTGTGAATGACGGCGCCACCTTGTGCATAAAACTATGAACCAGAAAAAAAAGGAAAAAAGAGAGTCACTGACTTTAATGTGTTTTTTTGCATGACATTATTGAACGAGGGTATCGTGGTCTTTTCCGTAGGCTTTTCTTTCCACGGATAAACCTAATCTGTTTCCCCTTTTACATTATGGCATTTCTGTGATACACGACTCCTATTGATCGGCTTCCTTTTCTTTTCTTTTTTTTTTTCACGATCCCATTTGATCGAAATTCTAATCGCACCATTTTTCTTCTTTCCTCTCCCAAAACAAAAGCCCTACTTTGTATTTTGTCCCCTCTGTGTTCAGCTGCGTGTGGCTAATAAAGAAACATATCTATCTATCTATCTATCTATCTATCTATCTATCTATCTATCTATCTATCTATCTATCTATCTATCTATCTATCTATCTATCTATCTATCTATCTATCTGTCTGTCTGTCTGTCTGTCTGTCTGTCTATCTATCTATCTATCTATCTATCTATCTATCTGTCTATATTTACGCACACACACACGTGTCACTGTAGGTTTCATCACACCCCTAGTACATACCTTGGTATATATATGTATGCATATACAGATATGCATACAAACACACAGACACACATACACACACATAAGTATGTATGTATGTATAAACACACGCACACACAAAAAATATGTACATACATTCTCTCATATATATATGTACGGCGGACTTCTTTCAGTCCAACCGGAAGGATCTGGTCGGCGCGAGGCTACAGTAGAAAACACTTCCCCAATGTACCATGCAGAGGGAGGGAACCTGAAAGCATGTGTATGCGAAGCAAAATTCCTACCATACAGTTTCTCACAAATATACATATAAACACACATGTATATACATATATACACACATACATGCATATATATATATATATATAAATAAATATGTATAAATATATATTATATATACATACATATATATATAAATATAAATATAAATACATACATATATATATATATACATATATATATATATATATATATATATATATATATATATATATATATATATATACACTCGAACACAAACACTCAAGCTCACACATACACTCACACTTATAAAAACACTCCCCACAGATATATGTGTAAATGTGTGCATATGTATGCATATCACATAGGAATTTATAATTCGAAACCCCTGGCTTTGTATACTTTCTATTTCATAGCAAATTAGAAAAAAAGAAATATTGCTAGCTCTCGTTTTGCATAATTTCTACGACCTATTTTTGAAGAAATAGATTTAATACACACCAGATTCATAAATAAAAAATGCTTAGTTAACTTGACTTTGACACGTAGAGAAGAACAGTAAAAATATTTTGTGCAGCTGCTCTCATCGCTTTAATAGTTTTAGAAATATGTATGTTATATAGTGAGGTGTAATTATCTTGATCATATGATGCTCCTACTATATCGAGTTTTAGACTAATTGTAAGAATCATTATTGAAAGAAACAAAAATTAATTTCATTTTCTCCGACTGTTTTTTACATATACCAAACTATGCCACTTAATATTTAAAATTCTTTCATATTTTACAATTTTAAAATGTTTTCCATTTATTGAAATATACTGTTTCACATTGTATGCAAATTTTAAGTAAAATTATTTATCAAACAGAAAATTTCATTTGTATTCAATGGAAATTGGCTATTATTTATCGAATAAAATAAAATCGATTACTTTCCAATATGTGATAGTCCGTCTATCTTTTTAGAAATACTTCCAATTATTGCTGATTTGTTTTCGTATTAATTGCGAGCTCCAATTATTATGCATAATGGACAACCTAACGTATATATTTTTTTTAATTAACGATCTTATTCTTATTCATATAAATTTAAATTGATTTCGTCACTGTATTTACTGGGGCGATATTTTGACCATATCTCACATGGAATTAAACGGCGGGCATTTTGAACTGGCCATGATGCATACGTGCATATATATGTGGGTATACATTCGTATATGTAAGTATTCGTATGTTGTGCTTATATATATATATATATATATATATATATATATATATATATATATGTATTTATGATTCTCTTCTGCGTGTATTCTACTGACGAAGCAAAGCATTACTAAATGCAAACTCAAAAATCCGGGATCCAGAATTATCCAGTAGTTTTTTACTAGTTTCATCTTGTCTCTTCGTTTTTTCTCCGTGTTGATATATGGACAATTAAGGTGGTTTTAGAGTCAGGTCATGGCTGCTATTTTCAGCAAGGTGGTATCTTGTAGATACCCTAATTTTTAATTTTAATAATTATTACCTTTGAAGGTTATTTTTCTCATGCTGACCACTTCATAAAATCGTTGTTTTATTTTTAAATTAACGATCTTATCCTTATATATATATATATATATATATATATATATATATATATATATATATATATATATGTGTGTGTGTGTGTGTGTTGTGTGTGTGTGTGTGTGTGTGCGTGTGCGTGTGTGTATGTGCGTGTGTATATATATATACATATACATATATAGACATACATACACACACGCACACACACACACTTATATATATACACGCACACATACATGCTACAACACCTGTTCGAATGAGCAACACATAATCTACGGCTCCAGACTTTATTACTACTTTCATTCTCATATTTCCTTCTATATTTCCTATCTCCTTCTCTTCCAAAATAATACCTTATTTCGAATTCAAAGACTATATCTTTTTCCCTATAAATATCCTGAAAACTCCTCACAGCCTTGGCTTCGTTATCTCATCTTGTTTAATATATATATATATATATATATATATATATATATATATATATATATTATATATATATATATATGTGGAATGTGGAAGCACTCCGTCGGTTACGACGATGAGGGTTCCGGTTGACCCGAATCAACGGAACAGCCTGCTCGTGAAATTAACGTGTAAGTGGCTGAGCACTCCACAGACACGTGCACACTTAACGTACTTCTCGGGGATATTCAGCGTGACACAGAGAGTGAGAAGGCCGGCCCTTTGAAATACAGGTACAACAGAAACAGGAAGTAAGACTGAGAGAAAGTTGTGGTGAAAGAGTACAGCAGGGATCACCACCATCCCCTGCCGGAGCCTCGTGAAGCTTTTAGGTGTTTTCGCTCAATAACACTCACAACGTCCGGTCTGGGAATCGAAACCGCGATCCTATGACCGCGAGTCCGCTCCCCTAACCACTGGGCCATTGCGCCTCCACATATATATATATATATATATATATATATATATATATATATATATATATATATATATATATATAGATATATATATATATATATAGATATATATATATATATATATTATATATATATATATATATAGATATATATATATATATATATTTGATCGTTAAATCCATAAGTTTTTTATTCTCTCTGTTTATTTTCTCTTATTCCTTTCTTTTGAGGAGCTTAGGCTCGAAATGTAAAATACTTTCTTACTTTCAGACTTAACACACCTATATGTTGTTCATGCATCTGTTTTCGTCTTTTGTTTTACTGTAAATTTCAATAATATATATACTGAAGGCATTAAGCCCTTGAGCAACGCAAACGAATGTACATATACAAACGCAAGTAAATAACAAATAGAACGGGTATAACGACTATCGGGCAATAATAACATAAGAAAGAGAATTATAAATGTACAATGGACAAAAGCCTTTCGGCTATAAAACAGAAATAGATCAAAACAATGTCTTTCGACTATCAGACATTATAGTAAGCTAGCGCAAGAAAAATCTTAACTCACTGGGTGGCGAGACAGAACAGAACAGATGCGAATGATCTCAAAGGCTGTCAAAAAGAACGACAATGCATAAAGCTCTTTACTCTTTTACTTGTTTCAGTCATTTGACTGTGGCCGTGCTGGAGCACCGCTTTCAGTCGAGCAAATCGACCCCAGGACTTATTCTTTGTAAACCTAGCACTTATTCTATCGGTGTCTTTTGCCGAACCGCTAAGGTACGGGGACGTAAACACAACAGCACCGGTTGCCAAGCGATGTTGGGGGGACAAACACAGAGACACAAACACACACACAGACATATATATAGATAGATATATATACGACGGGCTTCTTTCAGTTTCCGTCTACCAAATTCACTGAGAAGGCTTTGGTCGGCCCGAGGCTATAGTAGAAGACACTTGCCCAAGATGCCACGCAGTGGGTCTGGACCCGGAACCATGTGGTTGGGTAGCAAGCTACTTACCACACAGCCACTCTGCGCATATATATATATATATATATATATATAATATATATATATATATATTATATAATTGGTGCATACGTATTGCGTTTTATTTCTATAAATTTTATCCAACAAAAAATTTGAAAAAAAGCCAATTCAAACGATACGCCAATGTAAACAAAACGCCAAGCAGAAATTGAAGTAGATGGTGAATAATAATAATAATAATAATAATAATAATAATAATAATAATAATAATAATAATAATAATAATTTACAGACCGAACCATCAAGGCCAATAAACCAGATATTGTTGTGAAAGACCAAAACAATAAAGTTTGCTTATTGATCAACATGAGCATCCCCTGTGATCATAATATCTCAGCGAAAGAGTTTGACAAGCTCAGAAAATATAAAGACCTACTCATTGAAATTGAGAAAATGTGGCATGTCAAGGCGGTTACAATACCAGTGATCGTAGGAGCACTAGGAATGATCAAGAAGGGAACCGAAAATTATATGAGAATGATCCCTGGCTTACCATCCCTGCAAGAAGTGCAAAAGATTGTCTTAACTGGTACATCACAGGTATTGAGAAGAGCATTGTCGATGTGAGAACTGTTGCTGTTCATGTATTTTAATATAGCTTTAAAAAAAAAAAAAAAAAAATGAACGAACTATTGAGTTTGGTTTAATAGCCTACCAATGTATACTATGAGCTTCTTTGCCTTAGGAGTCGGGAAGACACTCGGCAAGAAATGGAAGCAAAAATGTAATAATAATAATAATAATAATAATTAGACCGGAGATTTTTTACATCCATAATTTTATTCAACAGTCAGTTGCACGATTGTTACCTAACTTACACGTGTTTCAACTGCAGCGACTGCAAACTGTTGGATATACAACCTAACATCATGGTCGGTGCTGTTTTATCAGGACCCATATCCTCTGCTGTTTCGAATTAAACTGAAGGGGTCAAGAATCTGAATGATTAAAGTGTTTTGTGGGAGGTAATTATTGTTCATACCTTTCTTCGAGATTTCTTCGAGCTCTCGCAGCTAGAGATATCAGGTATATACTGCGATTTGCCTTACCAAATTAAGCAGTGTTTCCCATCTTTTTATTAGTATAGTGCGCCGGTATGTCATTGAAAGGCAGTCACAGTTTCATTTGAGGTCTCATCTTATATATTTTTTTATTACAGTAGAAATTGTAAATAAACAACAGCCAACTTCACGAAAGTCTGTAACTTTGCAGCGTTAACAAATATGCTTCACTAAATTAACGAAAAACATAATTTACCCTTGCTTATTTTACTGTTTGCTTCTGTATTTGCAAATGCGAGCAACATGTTATAAATGCCACTGTATTCTCCTGGAGTGCTGGTCTTATTTCATATATGCGACATATTAGAAAGTTATTGATTCGAGTGCTAACGAAGCACGTTCCTGGAATGTCGTTAGCTGTTTAGTAATGAGGATTACATGAAAAGTGTCAGGGAAAAGATTTTGCAGGCTTAATGGGCAACCACTTAACAATAATAATTATGATTTTATCGAAGTCTGGTACATATTGTTTGCAGATCCAGTTGTCAGCTCCTTTCTTTGACATATGCAACACTCATGGTTTTTGAAGCTCCGAAGACGTTTACAAATTCGTTCCGTGAGCAACGGATCATATCCAATCAATTATTCTCTTATCCCTTTCACAAGCAGTGGAACTGTGGAAATATTTTCTTTCTATATTGTTTTTCAATTCAGAAACTCTTAAAGGAAAGCCTTTTCAACAGGTCTAAGTAAGTCAAACACTACTATATCATTTAAATAGTCCAATATGGGAGATTCGTGGGAATGAACCAAATTCACACTTTTCAAATATTCTTACGAAATTCTTGTCTTGCTTTGGGACGAAAATGCAATTTCTTTAGATATAATGATAACTGTATAACAAAATCCCGGTCGCGTGATACCAATGCAGAGACTATAGCAAATCAGAACTTAATAATCACTTCCTAATTCTTATCAGAAAGTATTGAGCATTCTATGATGGAGAATATTGCCACGAATGAAATATACAGTTTTAATTACCGTATCAATAACAACTTGACAGTTGTAAAGTCATCACAACAAATACATGTCAATGAAGTGTGCAGTGCTAAGTTTTTACCCTTCTTTCACCAGAGCTGTACGACTATCATTGTGCCTATCTATTGCTTAGATCATCAGTAATCCAGTTTGTTCAAATATAGATAATTACCTTCCAAAGAATCCACGGGAAGCATCAACAAATTTTCCACGAATCAGCAATGATTCACAAAGAAAGCTCATTCTTTGATACTTCATCATCATCATCATCATCATCATCATGACGAATAGTGCATACGAAACTAATTCGCTACAAAACTAATTCGCTAATGTCAGTCGATTAATCCATATGGATATTCATGAGAAATAGGTATTATTTAATTTCAATCTATCTCCTGCTCTTGAACACCTTTCATCTCGATAACTCGGCACACAATTATTTCAGCCAATTAAAATTTCGCTACTTCTTGTTCAAGTAATAAGTTCTATCATTTTAAGAGAATATAAGGTTGACAATTATTTGTGACGCACACAGAAAGGCGCTATTATTCCTGAAACAAATATATGCCACTTCAGACGAGACTTGCAAAAATTGAGAGAATGGAGGGCGAGAAATTCAGGTTGATCGTATCGGGAACGATCACTTTGAAGTATTTCAATTTCATTTCTGCAATCTTACGGATGTTAAATTAGAATTGCACATTGCTTTTGTAATTCATTTATATAACTTAGGAACGAGAGGATTGCTTGACTAGGTTTGTCATTAAAAGAGATCCGGGCAGTATTAACGTTTAAGGAAGTATATCTACTAATAACGACAATAAGGTAAAACGAATAAATAAAATCCGTAAATTTATGTATGCAAAAATATCCTCGGTATATAAATAATAATAAAAATCTATTAATATACCATTGTCTAAGAGTTGAAAAGAATATAAAATGAATGAACTAAATCCGTAAATTAGTGTGTGCAAAAATATTCTGATTATATAGATAATAATAAAAATCTATTAACATTATCATTGTACAGGTGGTGAAAATAAGATTGATGATTGAATAGATGAAAGGCAATAAGTCTTCATAAGCATTATATGCCGCGTTCATGAGAGAAAGCAGATAGAGAAGAAAGAGACAGAAAAGCAATGATGACTTAACAACGGGGAGGGGCAGAGATGAAAGGGAAATTGACATATCTGTACGAAATGTACTCCCCCTTTTTTCTTTAACATTCTGATTCCTTAACTGATCAAATTATTATTATTATTATTTTATTGTCTTTACAGAGATTCTAACTCTGGAGATGTAATACAGTGTAAGCTGTTCACTACCAGTGAACTAAGGTAATACCTCTTAATTTTCGAGCTCCATCCGGGATATTCGAGCGGTTCCAAGTTGTACTATTTTCTGCAAGTGCTCTACCCTTATTGCAACCCCACTTTGTTCTATGTAATTCTCAAGATTTTACTCCCTGTTCCTAGGGCTCCTATAATTTTTCTCCCTGTTCCCAGGGCTCCGATAATTCGCACAACTGCTTAACCGCCAAAGCTAACGTGTTATATGTAGCGAATTTTCTTCCTTCATTAGCGCATAACTTGTTATCAGCCGGACATTCTATGTCTATGGTCCAGCATAGTTTGCAGTCTTAATTAACACTGTGTCTGGTTTCCTATCCCCTATCTCATGGTCGCACTGGGTCATAAAATCCCATTCGATCATTGCATTATCATTTTCGATGTTGCCTTCGAGTTTATGTTCGTACCACCTTTTTGTTCTGTCAAGTTCATTATTCGTTGGAAAGTGTCCCAAAATCATAACATAATATAATATACAGTATAAGATATATATATAGTATTATATAATACAATATGATATACATAGTGTATATATATGTGTATGTGTAGGTATATATATATAGGTGTGTGTTTATAATTGTTGTTGTTATTATTGATATTATTATTATTATTATTATTATTATTATTATTATTATTATATTATTATTATTATTATTATTATTATTATTATTATTATTATTATTATTATTATTCAGTAGTTTTATTTTTATTTTTATAGCGTGCTTTCACTTCACTACCGAGCGCAGCTCTGTGTGCCTTGGGTATGTGCTGTGAATTGTTGTGATGCTCTGATGGTTATTGTATGGAAAGTGTTCTGCGTAGGATGTGTGCAGTGCCTAGTAGTGCAATTTTCTGTATGTTATATGTGTTTGTAAGTCCTGGTGTTTTTGTTATGTATTTGTCTGAATATTTTTTTATCATGCCTAATGCACCTACTATGATAGGAATTGTTTCTGTGTTCAGGTTCCACATTCTAGTTACCTCTATTTCCAGGTCTTTGTATTTTGAGAGTTTCTCCATTTCTTTTAGATAAACGTTGTCATCTGCCGGTATTGATACATCAATTAGAAAGCATTTTTTTTCTTCATGATCTCTGACAACTATATCTGGTCTGTTGGCCTTAATTTCTCTATCTGTGTGTATCGGCATATCCCAGAGTATGGTTGCTTTCTCGTTTTCTGTGACCTTTTCTGGTGCGTGCCTATACCATCTTTTTTCTGTTGTTATTCCATAATGTTGGCATAGCTTCCAATGTATGTAGGTTCCAACTCTGTCATGTCTGTGAATATATTCCTTCTTAGCCAGGACTGGGCAGCTAGAGATAATATGATTTATTGTTTCTTGTCCATCTCCACATATTCTGCAGTTACTTGTAATATTTCTTTTCATTACATGTTTTTGGTAATTTCTGGTGGGGAGGCTTTGGTCTTGTGCTGCAATTAAAAATCCCTCTGTTTCTGCTTTGAGTCCTGAGCTTCTCAACCATTGCTGGGATTTTTCTTTGTCTATTTCTTTTGCGTTTAGTTTAGTGCAGTATTTACCATGAAGGGGTTTTTCTTGCCATCGTTTTATCATGGCTCGTTGCTGTTCTATTTTTAGTTTGGATTTCATTTGTTTTATAGCTTTTGTTGTTTCTTTATCATCTTCTTCTTCTTTGTGTTTATTAGGTGGTATGATTTCTTGTTTGTATTTGTCAGCTTCCTTAAATACTTATTATTATTATTATTATTATTATTATTATTATTATTATTATTATTATTATTATTATTATTATTATTATTATATTATTATCATTATTATTATTATTATACTCATTATTATTATTATTATTATTATTATTATTATTATTATTACTTTTTTTTTTCTTCTTTCAAATTTGCTTCCATTTCTTGCCGAGTGTCTTCCCGACTCCTAGGGCAAAGAAACTCATAGTATACATTGGTAGGCCATTAAACCAAACTCAATAGTTCGTTGATTTTTTTTTTTTTTAAGTTAAATTTAAAATACATGAGCAGCAACAGTTCTCACATCGACAATGCTCTTCTCAATACGTGTGATGTACCAGTGAAGACTATCTTTTGCACAATTTCAATGAGTAGGTCTTTATATTTTCTGAGCTTGTCAAACTCTTTCGCTGAGATATTATAATCACAGGGATGCTCATGTCGATCAA
>NC_042999.1:34188740-34206240 GCF_006345805.1 Octopus sinensis | reverse complement strand
TGATTTCAATTTAATCGAATGCTCTCCCCTGGTATATGTTTAAAGATGTCCCTGTATTACAAAGATTTGTTGAGTTGAATAACATTCCAAATATACAGGTGCACTTGTTTAAAAATATTCTAACATTATGCTATCTAATTGACTGTTGTGCTGCCTGCGTGTTTCACATGGTTCATACAGTCCGTGTTTGTTTCCAGAGTAGCGTAGCATAATACATATAAAATCGACAGTTAGCAGTGAGCTTGTAAAATATATCAAACAGAATGCGCAGATGATTGTTCCTAATTGCGCCTTATCATGCATCACTCTTGCGTCAACATGTACCGCCTTGTGGCAATGTAGGCTTTAATCTAATCAAGATATCCTCGGCCTGAAGAGTAGGCGGTGGTATACACCTCACTTGGATTTTATCCCTTCTGAGGTTCCACTCGCTATGACACACACATACACAGATATAAACACACACACATGATATTCTTTTATTCTTTCACTTGTTTCAGTCATTTGACTGAGGCCATGCAGGAGCACCGCCTTGAAGGGTTTTAGTAGAACGAATCGTCCTCAGGACTTATTTCTTAAGCCTAGTACTTATTGTATCGGTCTGCTTCGCCGAACCGCTAATTTATGGGGATGTAACAGACCAGCTCCGGTTGTCAAGCGGGGATAGCGGGGATAAACATGCAGGTAAAGACACAGACACAGATATACACACTCACACATGCACAGAAAAAAAAAAGCACACGCACAACTATACGATAGGCTTTTTTCAGTCTCCGTCTACGAAATCCACTCACAAGTCTTTGGTCGTACTGAGGCTATACGAGAAGATACTTGCTCAAGGTTCGACGTAGTGGGATTGAATCTGGAACCATGTAGCTGAGAAGAAAGACTTTACCATACAGTCAACTACTGGGACCCGTAGGAATTCCGAAAAACGGAAAAGGTTAAGAGAAGCTATGTCAAAAAGAAAGGATAAGTTCGATTTTTATTTATATTTTGCTAAGTTATTTCACTTCCAGTCACAATAATATATTTTCTTGAAATTTCACTCTGCTAAGCACTTGATATTTCTTTCTTTTTTTCTTTCTTTCTTTCTTTCTTTCTTTCTTTCTTTCTTTCTTTCTTTCTTTCTTTCTTTCTTTCTTTCTTTCTCTCTCTCTCTCTCTCCTCTCTCTCTCTCTCTCTCTCTCTCAACTACTTCCACAAACTTTTTAACCATGTAATTCCCTTCTTCATATCTTTAAATTTTCTCTGTTTTTCTTAATCTCTCATTTCCACTAACCACATGAGTGACAGTATAGTGTACCGGCTGGCTATCTTCCCCCCCCACACATTCTCACACTCCCTCTTCCTCTCTATCCCATCCCCTCCCCTTCCTCTAGTAAACTAGTGCGTAAAGTGGGAATGAACAGGTAGAAGAATAACATTATAAATATAGTTCATTATGAATACACCCCCCCATCGCCATAAGCCACCACCACTACCACCACTCACCACCACCACCATCACCACCACCACCAAGGTTAGAAAGGAAGGGAGAAATGATGGTAGGTGAGGGGGAGTAGGAAGCGCATAGGACGGGAATGAGAATGCGCTGTCGACTTAGCGTCGATGGCACCCACAAATAGGAGCACATGTCTATCTCCGAATATATTTACCGATTCCATGACATGTGATTTGTACTTATTCACTTGCCTCCCAGTATTTCAAGTTCCAAAGTACAATTGACCTCCTCCCGCTACCTACAATACAAGAGAACTAAAACGTCCTGTGTTACCTCCCTTTATAAAATACTACAAGTTACATCATTCCAGTTCATATTTCCGATTAACCGCCCCAGGCTATAATGGTTGCATATGCATCAATATTTATGAGGAAAATAATATATTCACCTTACACACAACAGAATTGATTGTTTTGGTAGAAGAAGTTTTTTGGAAAATAGTTTACACACTTCAAAAACTAAGAAGCTTCAAGTAGTAGAAGCAAGAAAATTTAGCAAATCGAAATTCTTTTACAGCAGAGTTAACCGTTTATGGACTGAATGTTTTAGGAAATTTGCCGCTATTTTTATTACTCTTCTCCTTCTTCTTGCTGGTTTTTTTTTCCATTTTTCTCTTTTTGCTTTCATTATAGATTTTATAAGAATGTTTGGAAGTAATATATTTATGAGCATTATTTTCGTCAGTGTGTGAGAAAAAGACTGACCAAAAATAGTCGCAGACTATATGGTTTTTTACGTTGTATATATGGATTAAATGAATAAAATGATTTTTTAAAAATATATTTCGCTTGTCCGTCATCATTTTGTTAAATATCGCCATGAGAATTTCTTTCAGTGTTGGGACTAGCAATGCGGTGAATTCAAATGAAGCAAAGGTAAATTCTGTGTTTCATTCTTCGGACGGCAGGGATTTTCTACAAATTAACAATAGAAGGCGGAAAATTATCGGAACTTCGATAAGGACGGACGAAATACCTCGTGTCCTCGATTGGCCTTCTACTAATTTAAACCTCCCCTTCGGTATACATGGGTGGCAGATTTAATTGGGCATCCGGTTTCTCATCATCACCTACTACACAAATTGACGAAGTGATCGACGAACAGATGGAAACAGTTCGTGTAAGGATATATTGTTTTAATTTTTACCTGAAATTGTCTGGCATTTGTATTTTTTTCAGACAATTTTGAGAAATATTTCCATACGGAGTCTTTCACGTTGTTAATCATAGAGTATCATATTCTATACATCAGTTGCAATGCATGACAGAATTGCTAGCAATGCGCATTAGAAAGTTATCAACACCCACATACCGTCCGTTGGATACTCATCATACAGTAGGTTATAAAAACATATATATATATAGTTAATCCAAACATGAAAACACCAAGAGAAAACACAACAACGCGAGGACGTGGACCAAATATAGTATTATTGGACGCTCAGGAAGGAAGGGAAGAAGGAGGGTTTTACGTTTTGAGCGGAGCTCTTCGTCAGAAACATAGGAAAAGGAAAGATCCAGAGAAGGGAAGACGGAGGAAAAAAAATCGCTAACGGTACACACGCGGTCATGCGCGTACTAGGCACAAGGCCATTAGAGACGTAACAAAATCTAAAATATAACGGTTCCCTACCACATATTTACATAAAAATTGATTAAAAAATGGAATATATTTATAAATAATCTTTGATGTAGTATACATACAGGAAGTAAACTTTTCTATATAGATATTATAGTTAATGAAATTAGGAAATTAATAAATACGTCATTGAAGCATATGTTAGCGCTTTGTATGTCTAATTCTTTACATTCTGCCTGCATCACATACAGACAGGATAGGATGTCTTCGTGCGTAACCATATACATACGTATCTACACAAATACGTTCAGGTATGCACATACACATACATCATACATGGTTGTGTTATGTGTGTGCGTGTGCGTGTCTGTGTAAGTGTGTGCATGGTGGAAGTGTGAATACGTGGGTTTATGTTTGATATTGTAAATTTTATAGAGCTAGCAATACGCTCGTGTCTATAAATTTCTCACGTAAATGAACTAGAAGGAATGATCACAATACAACACGTCAGTATTTTTGAAGGAGACAAAAACTTTTCTAGATATATGTGTGTGTTTGTTTGAGTGTATTTGTGTATGTATGTGCGTGTGTGTGTGTGTGTATGTGTGTGTGTGTGTGTGGATGCGTCCATGTGCATTCGTGTTGGCGTGAGTGTGTGTTGTTTTGATGAGTATGAAAACATATTTAATCTACATATGGTTGTGTGAAACGGTTTCTAGGCGTTTGTTCTGTTTGTTTCCTATAGAACCAAATGGAGTTCTGCATAGATGTGTGACTGGTAACGAAAGTGTGAATATCAAGATAGGTGCGAATGACGCAAAACAAAACAAACAATATACAAGAAATAAATTTGATTTTGAAAAACATTAAAATACAAGCTGGAATAAAAGAATATAAGCAGAAGTGTATGAAGAGAGAAAACAAGGAATCCATTTATTCTTTATTGTTCTGAATTTCTCAAACAATTTTAACCCTATAACATAAATTTTCTTATAATCTATACTTCTTTTTGTCCAAGACTTACCGGAAATATATTGCTACGAGTGGATTCTTAATGAAGGAAAAATATTTCCTCTTGTATATAAAAGAAATTGAATAAAGATATAACAAATAAATTTGCAACAATATGGAATATTTCTGTATGGACACAAATATAAGATGCATTACACATTTGGTAACTGATCCACGATACGTCCTCACAAAATGACTCTGCTGTGATCGGCAGAAAAAGAAAACAAACTGAATCAATATTATCAATATAATTTCATATGCTAAAATTCTAACACATACACGTAATACATGTCAAAATGCACACAATTCGTCATATTTATATGTTGGCTGTTTGTGTCAATTCTCAGCTCCTTAAGTGCATTTTTTGACTAATGAGTAATTTTGACGCTTATTTCTAACAATACTGGTGCTGATTAGAGCCCTTGTTCACTTTAGAGACGTATATATTACTGCCCTTAAAATGTAAAATTGCGAATTATCGACCAATATTATTTATAATTCTCACTTTACCGGTCATGAAATCAGTATATGATTTCAATGGAGATCTTATATGCTGACTAGGCGAGATGAGTTTAATCCTAGGTGCGATTAGAGCTACTGGTGGGAATTCATATGTGTTAAGCATCAGAATGCGAAATCATCTAGAATGTGATCAAGCTCTATCTGCGACCCTGGAGGGGGGGGGGGTTGTCTCCATTGTTATCTCATTAAGATAGTGCTTTGTAGATTTCAGTTGTTTTAACTCTTATTTCTAGCAATACCGTAGCCTTGTGAAACTGAAAGAAGCCCGTCGTATATAGAAGGGCGTGTGGTGATCTTTCTGGCTGAAGAAGCAATGACCAAAATTTTCTGTCACTATACAGCTATTTTTTGAATTAGAAAATCACAATTAAAACTTACCTATTCTATTTAAATGTTAATTTAATCCTTCTCTCTTTCTTGTCGAAATTGTTGATGATATAATTATAGAAGGTATCGTTCTTAATGCTTTTTAAAACGGCTTTTTCTTTGCCAGTGAGAGCTAAACTGCTCAAACTTTCTTGTCTCTCGGAATTTCTTGTATACCTTAGGTATCAAAAGGTGCGTTCCACGGTAGCACTTGTCGCTGATAGTATTAACTGAGGCAAAGCGTAATCTAATCCACTATTATGCAGAATGTAAAGTAAATCTTGAACGGATTTTCGTTTTCGTTCAGCATCTATGTACAAGGCAGGAAGTTTACTAAACTTTTTGCTGTCAAAATTGTCTCCAATAAGAATATTTAAGGCAAGCTGGAGATGTTTCTTGGACGTCGTTATTGTGTCTCATTGGATCGAGAAGCGCTAAAATATGGAATTCATTTAAACTTTGAAATCGTATCTCAATTTGCTCGTAAATTAAATGTATAATTTTGGAGAACATCTGTCTGTATCTTTCTTCTTCTGTTTCAAACGCCTTCTCTCTTTTCTTTATTTGAGGATAAATGCCATCAAAGTTAGCCCAAACTTTAGAAAATACGTGTTTTTTTTTTCTTTGAAAACATTCACACTTTCATTTACTTTACAAAGACAGAAGGATATGTCAAATGTTTTTTTTGTTTTCTGGGGATGTGAAATGCCGCATTTGTGTAAATAAAAATATCTCCAAACAAATTTAACAAAAAACTGAATTCACAATTTTGTAAATTTGAATACAACGCCCGTGCATAGGTATAACTTTCCGTGTCCCACTTACTTGAATTATCAGTGATGTTTGGGAATAAATCATCTAGATGCTAATGATATTCACGAACAATTTCTACCAACGAATGAATCAAGCTCCAGCGATTTGGCGCTACTTTTGGAAAATGCTTTCTTAACTTCAGTATCTAATAGATGCACGAGTTTAGTCAAACTACACAAAAATAACGAAGAAGACTTCATCTTAAAAAAAAAAATAAACAAACTTATCGCATTCTTGAATATTTGAGGCAGAACTAGATTTAATCTATGACCCATACAATGAACGAAAAGGGGAGTTCTATAATTTCAAAAAGTATAAAATATTAGTTGAATAAACGCAGAAAACCAGGCGCGTTAACTTTTCACCGTTTTTCTGATGGAAGCAGAATGCAACCTTGCTTCCCTTCTACTATGTGTTACAAAACAACGTATGATCATAGACAGCATAGGCATTGCGTATTAACAGAAACTTAATCTAAGCGTATAGTATTTTTTGTCATCTAAAGCTATTTGTTTTCAGCTATTAAGAAAAAACTGACTTTGTGGCATCTTTACCGGAAAAAATGTTAATATATTATAACGCAAAGGATGCAACAGCTCGTGTTGCTTCCCTTGCATAGATTTTTTTGTGAGGTCTGCCACTGCTTGTCGTCTCGTGCTTATTCTGATAAATAAAGTTTGAAGACTATGATACCATATAGTTTATATTAATTTCACAGATCATTAGAAGAATGATCTTAAGGAAAATATATAGTTTCAATTTTGTTTCTATAAGTTTTAAGGTAAGCATTGCTTCCCTTCCTTCCATCGACCGCAGACCTATGATATATATATATATATACATATCAAGAACAAAAAACATCCAGATATTTATGTGATACAAAAAAAGGATAACAAAACATCCAGACAGACGATACAAGGAAAACAAGGGCAGGTCATTCGGAGTTTTCTATCTTCAGTTTCCAGATTACTTTTGTAATTTCGGTTGGTTATACTCGAGATTACTCCAATATGGCCAACCGCAAGGGAAAAATAAGCTAAGAACATTAGATTCCTTGAAAGAAAGCAACGAATGTATAGGAAACCAAGGAGGGAAAATTAGAGAGAAATGTTACACAAATACAAATGCAATTAACAACAGCTGTTTTTCGACTAAGGACGAATTAAATTAAGCCGGCGTGTGTAGAAGTAAAGCCTTACGGCAGGTCCATGAGGTTTAACTGACACAGGGAGGAATATAGATGTTGCACGGATGGTAGTCGAACCAAGAATGAAATGTCAGGCCTGGCCGAACACCTGTCAAGTGGGGAGAAAAGAGAGAGAGGTAGAGGTAGAGGGACGGAAGAACTAAGGAGGGGCGAGAAAGAAAATGAAAGACACAGTGAAGTGAAAGAGCAGGGAAAGTGAGCATGAAGAGACGGCCAGGAAATGTGAGAGAGGGAGAACGAAGAGGAGAATGGACGAAGTGTGAAAGGGCTGATAGAAAGAAGGAAAGAACGAAATAATACAAAGACAAATAGAGTCGTACATATATATATATATATATATATAATATATATATATATATATATATATATATATGTGTGTGTGTGTGTGTGTGTGTGTGTGCGTGTGTGTATTCTGGAAGGCAATATATTTTTCTACTGGGAATATTAGTGATATATCTTAGGTGCGGCCTGGAGCCAAATTTATCCTCTTACATGTACCCTCAGAAAAAGTGTAAAGGATGAATTAGTAGCTGGAAGGTAACAAAAATGTGGAAAGAATACGTAGGATTCCAACAGAAGTGCTAAAAATTAGGATGACATTCTTAGAGGTTTGACGGCTTGTAGGAGACGATGTCCGAAAGGTTTGGTGGTGTAAGACTAACACCGTATTCAAGAAGATGGGTAAGGAAGAATGCAAAATATATCGAGAGAAATCGTCCTTTACGTTGTACTCCCCGGAAGATACTCGCAAGGGTGTTACACGATAAATCACATGCGTTAATCTCAGTAGTTGTACCTGTAATTCAATACAAATTGAGAGAGAAAAGGAAAAGTGTGTATAGTGTGGTGCATCCCCGCCAGATCAAAGAGAAATCTATCGAAGAGAACACTTTTTTTCTATCCTTGTCTAAATGAAATCGATTGACACAGTGAAACACTTGAGACTGGTGACAGATACTCAGATGACCGGTAGAGAAAACCTGTTCATATACTGAACAGTAACACAGATGTTTTATTTTTGTCAGTGTCTTGTATTAGTCACTGTTAGATTCTGTGTGGCGACAGTTAGTAGAAGCATATTAACATGAATTTCTTTGAATTATATTAATCTTGGTTCACACGGTTTAAACTCAAAACACGGTAATATCATGCTTCGATTTTATCACGCTGAAGCGTCAAACGTATTAAATATGAAAGCAAACGAAATCATTGCGGGATATAGTAAATTATTTTTGTCCGATACCAGGCAAAATTTGATTCATATAATTGATAAAACCTTTCATATTCATAATGGAATGAGAGTGGGAACAGTGTATGTGGGATGAGAACAAACTGATTAAAATCATGCCTAAGATATTCCTTCGGCTTTCATGTGTTGCATTTCAGAATAATTCTGTATGGGCAATTGTATGCTAGCAATTGTAATTCGGACTCTTAGCCACCCACATACTATATATTCTAAGGCAAGTGTTGGTTAAATTTGTCGCTTTCAAATTGCAACATCTGTTTTTATTCTAAGAATTATTTTGCAATACGAATATATTCTCTTATTCTCTTATATAAATACACATAATCCTACACAGATGATTCAAACTTCTATTCGTCTAATATAATCTGTAAGTAGAAACAATTTACAGTTTATATAAACGTGTCTCTTCTTCACTCAAAAGCAATCAATGCCTTAAGCAAATAGAGACGCCTTCAAACTCAATTCTTCACACACACCTTTTAAACGACGTCTATTGAAGCCTTTATATTTATACCAATTCATAACATCCGTATTGAGCTTTCAATTGTACACTGAATCAATGACAACAACACTGAAACACCCCAAAATCTAAACCTTTCAAAGACTCAGACCCCCTGAGCACTACTAGGTTGCTAACTTGCTAACCTGTAAGAAAAACCTGCTCACAAAAAATGCAACGCCGATAAACCGAGAACTGTTGCTATGTTTTAAATCACACGCAAAACAACAAATACAAAAATATAAATCTATTCTCAGATGTAGTGCAGAAACCTTTTTTACTGTCACTAAAAAAAATAGCTAAATTACATTTCCTAGTTAAATATCCAGCTGTGCAACTTTACCTACTCCACTCTTTCCACAGATCTTGCAACTGAACAACAATAATATCTAAATCCACTAATTCGATGGTACGTGAAATGCCATTCGTACGAAACTCGGCTCCTTGCTGAACTGCGTTGACATGTTAAAAACACAAAGTAGCACAGTAAATGAATTTTATAGGAAACGCACGTGGCTAAATATATCCAGTATATTAAATAATTTATTCCATACCTTGCTGTATTAGTACATATATTATTACATCTCAGCTGGCAAATGTGTAGCGCTATGTTAATATATCTATCCTATAACCATTTCGTTCAGGTATTTCGTTCGAATTTATATTCTTTCTAATTTGGCGGTTTATATGTGAGGTAACTGATCTTAACAATATATATATATATATATATATATATTATATATATATATATATATATATATATATATATCCACATACGTATTGTGGTTTTCATAACAATACAGAAGAGAGACAGTACCAAAATCAACAAATCATATGGAATTGAGTATACACCGCGTTTCAAATTATTAACGACCTAATATTTTTCAAACTTTATTTAAACATTACTCGCTAGACTTCAACGAAATTTTCACAGAATAATGGCAACAATCACATGTGCGTGGTAGTTAAAAAACGTGAGGTTCTGTAAAACAATAGAGGATCTACTGCCATTTACCAAATTTACATAAACTTTCCGTTTCAAATTATTAGGTAGATGCCATTGAAACTCATTTAAACAGGAAAATACCTATTTAATTGTTTGATGTACATACTGAAATGAACACATAGTCGTAAACATGGAAGAAAAAAAAAATAAACGAATCAAGAGTGTTCAGAAGTGACAATTGAGCAGGTTAGTAAGCGATGTATGAGACTTTGTTTGAAATAAGTTGGAAAAGGCACTGGTCCATGGAACATGCTAATTTACCACGAGGTACATCATACTTGCTCTTAAACTGGCGTCCATTCACGTAAATCTTGTCGCTTTAGAATAATCCACAAGTTTTCCATTGGGCCATAGCATTTTAATTGTTGCAGATACTCTATGGTTTTCTTCGCTGAATATTATAATATTCATGCGAAATAATGCGCTCTCGCATTATTTCGCATGAATATTATAATTGTCTTGAAGATGATCCTTTGCTTTTTTAACCAAGGTTCAAGGTGCTCTCTCAGAAAGGCTATGCGAGTATCTGCAGTCATTTTAACACCGTCCGGCACTTTCCAACGACCATCTATAATACCTCCAATAATACCTGTCCAAATCATGACGTCTCCACACCCTTGTTGGCGTCTCCAACGTTGATGGCGATCTCGTCCATTTACAACCTATCCCTTACTCCAGTCATCAGGTCCATCAAAAGTAGCACGAGTTTCATCCGCAAACGGAACTTTGAAAAGTCGAACTTCATGTTATTTTCTGCTCATTTCAGACGATTTCGCACGTGTATTTTGTTTAAAGGAGGTTTTGCAACTGATTCCCTGATTTCGTACATGTATTTTGCTTCAAGGAGGTCTTTTAACTCACCTATTTCAGAAGACGACATCTAGTAGTTCTGGACATAGTTGTTTCGCCAATGCGCTTGGAACGTTCCCCACTTGTATGACATGACTACTTTACAGCTTCACGCTTAATTCATGATAGAGAGTATTGAAATACAACCCTCGGCTGGCTCGATTCGGCTCTCTTACATATCTTCGTATGAGCTGTAAGAATTTCCTTCTCAGTTTGGTGATATCTTCCAATTATTTTAGATATTTATAACGTTGATTTACCTTTTGCAAGTTCAGAAGTAATGAGATTTCTCCGAAGCAGTTACGTTACATTTACAACCCATAATTACACGATTATCAGATCACAAATTAATGATTTAGAACACTGAAAGTGCGTGGAAATCTTGTAAATGGCCGCGGTTTGTTTACGCCTGCGAAACATCTCCGTGTTATACACACCACACGCTTATAGCTTGTCATCATTTTGCTAAATTATAACGAGTAGTTTTTAAACAAGATAAAAATGAATGTTACGTTCTTAATTTGAAATGCAGACACACACAACTGGATCATTAGTAAGTTTATAAAAATTCGTTTAACTCTGATTAATTATTGCTGTCAAAATAAATTCACGCTTGGGTTTTCTTTACGACTCTCCTTTCCAAATTCCGTTATTCTTCATAATTTGCCATCAATAGAAAAAAAAAGAGTTATTGTTCCTTAATGACATTCTACGGTGTTGTTTGAGCCTCATATAATTTAGAAACTCGGTGACATTCTGCTTTACATCACAAATAATTTAAACGCGCACACTCATTTATACATACATATATGACGTACATATATTACGTGTGTGTGTGTGTATGTGGAAACGCAATGGCCCAGTGGATAGGGCAGTGGACTCACGGTCGTATGATTACGGTTTCGAATCCCAGACCGGGCGTTGTGTGTATTTATTGAGCGAAAACTCCACGTGCCACTGGTTTGGGGCCACGGCGAACCTTGTACTTTCACCACAACTTTCTCTCACTCTTTCTTCTTGTTCCTATTGTACCTGTGTCACGCTGTTGTACCTGTGTCACGTTAAATCTCCACGAGAGTTATATTAAGGGGGCACGTGTCTGTGGGGTGCTCAGCCACTTGCACCTTAATTTCAAGAGCAGGCTGTTCCGTTGATCGGATCAACTGGAACCCTCGTTGTTGCAATCGAAGAAGTGCCGTGATGTGAGTGTGTGAGCATGTGATTTGTCGTATATTAACATGCATAGATACATACACAAAGTGTACCTACAACACATACAAACACACATCACATACTCACACTCACACGCACACATACACAGACACACACACATATGTAGGTGTAACTATGGCTCCCTTGGAATAGATCTTCGGCATTCAACATCGTATATGTCTGAATTTGTACTTTTGATAGATTCTTTGTAAGGAAAGATTTATACGAAGTCAAGCAAGACAATATGTTGCAAGTCAATATTTATACATAATGTGGAACACATGGTTCGCTTGCGATTCTGAAATTTCCTTATAAAAAGCTATGTTACATTCAAGAACTTACTAAGATACTGTGATTAATGTAGCATAAGTATAATTTATAGTGTTCATCGAATGGACAGTTCTACAATTAAAATAATACGAGTTTGAATGGAGATTATGAGTTAAAATATTAGTTAAGAATATCTATTCAAGCATACACTCATATTTTTTTTCTTTTCCGCTACTCCCATTAATTCTATCTCCTCCTAATCTCCTTTCAAACGTGCTCTAAAGCTTCCGTCAAGTCGAACCGCTATAAATCCCCCGAAAAACTACAAATCGTGGTTTAAACTGACAAATAAAATATGACTAAGCAGTGTAAACTTTCTTATGGCAACATATGAAATAAAGAAGTAGATGGTGAGGGGGTGATATTGATTACGATGTCGATAATGATGAAATTGATGATGATAAAGACATCGGTGATGATGATAATGTTGGTGATGTGGAAGGTGATTCCAATGACAATAAGAACGATAACGTGGACGGTAATAGTGATGCTGATGATGATAAAGGTGTTGTTGCTCTTGGTGGTGGTGTGATGATAACGATGATGGTGGTGGTGGTTGTGATGATGATGATGGTGACGATGACGATAATAATGGTGCCGGTGATTATCATAGTTCGAATGCTTCTACTCCTACTCGTGTTGATGGTTCTTTTTGCATTACCTGTGGCCTGAAACCACAAGAATTGTAGTTTCGATAAAAATAAGTAGGTGTAAATCTATACAAACCAAAACAATAGAAATTAACACAGATAAACATCAAACAGAAATTATTCCAGTATTATGCAATTCGAGTTAAATTGCACCAATCTAAATTACGATCTAAATAATGCTCATGCCCAAGCATTATTATGCATGTCATCCTGTTATGTACCCCCGCATATATAACTGGTTTATATACATTGCATTGATATCACAATACAAAATAGAAGCGGGTTGTTGAGGAACTTGACATGATAAATGAAATCGGGAAATAAAAATTATTCTAATTATAAAAGTTACCGAATACAACCAATTCAAATGTTATCATTCAAAATACAGAAAAGGCTCATATTTTTTTGGTAGAAATAGGTTTTGAAGCCACAGATTAGAAACCGATTAGTTAGCATATAATACGTGGAGAGGCAGATATAACGAAGTAAGTTGAACAATTTAATTTTCTGGAAGAGTGTATGAAGATTATCTTGCGAGGCATTATAACGGTAGCTCCTATATAGACCATAAGAATACGAGTAATCACAGACAAATAGATGAGAGGGATACATTGGAAGTATGTCGATTACTTGGAAGAGACAGACTATAGCTCGCATGATATAAGACTATAATTAACTGAGCGGTAAAATAGTATGTGTGTGTGAAGCACGAACGCATTTGAACTTTAACGTGAACTTTTGATATTCCCCCTATACGATACTCCTCAACTAAATTCGCCAGACAGTACCATCGGATTGCCTAACAGTACCATCGGATTGTTTAATCGAGGCAATATGCCACGCATTAAGATATCCACGGTACCCGTTGAAAACATGTGATTCAAAGCAGAATGAGACTTATCACCTTACTTGTACAATAGTCTTATCAAGAATCAGAAGTCCGGCAAGCAACACAATCATGAAACAAGAAATTAATACCTAGGGTAGGCTGTAGAATCAGTAAAATAATATTGAATTGATACAATTTGAGACCTGTATTTTAAGATACGACAGTATTTACAAATATATTTAGTGAGAAGTAAACAGATATCACGATAAAAAAACCTTAGTAGTATTTACTTAAGTATGTACTGCTCTGGGGACGTGACAATAATTCGGGTAAAATAATTCCACCCGAGTATAATTGCGAGGGATAGAAAGGAAACTTTCCGAAATTATTACGTAATATTTAGCGTCCTCCGAAATATGATGCGGATTAAATATAAATCAAGGACAACAAAATTAGAGTTTTTTTTAACATTAATATGTAGAGCAGGGCCATGATTCGTTTCTTACGCGGCTGAAGTAACTGTATTTCTTAGACTAATATACCACTACATTACAAACCTAAACAGGATTTTCTCTTTAAATTTGTCATTCCATATAATTAAATTTATGGGACTGACTCCAAAAGATATTATTGGCTTTTTTTTTCATCAAACGTAAAATTATGATGTTTACTTTTATGGAGTATTATTAACACTGGCAAATGACGCTTCCACCTGTATATCTGTACCTTTTAACATATTTATATCTTAAATCATATTTTTTATGTTCATATCATCTAGACTTCTGCATTCTTAAGCTTTAAAATATTACAAACTAAGGAAGTAGAGCGTCGCTATCTAGATATATTCTGTTATGTTTTTAAATATTAAGTTGGAACTTATGAGATATTACAGAAGATTATGAAAGCGTCAATTTCTGCTATCATGGAATATGTACTTTGAAATGATTACTGGTTACCCAAACTAAGTTGGGCTCACTCAAGTAACATGTGAAAAATGTTGATCTTTTCTAAAAGATAGTTGAGAGGTGAGGGATCTATGCTTTATATTTGTTGCATATTTCTCAGAATATGAAGAGAGCAGCTGCGTCTGTATTGTTATAAGGGACATTAAAGTTAAAAGAAGTTAAGATCCACGGTATCCAGGTTGCAAAAAGATTTTAATTGACCATGAGTGTCGATCTGTTGTATATGTGAAAATTACACAAATTGTAAATAAATCTGACGCTATTGGAGACCAGCGTTATTGTACAGACGGTATTTCTTGCAGAGTATTGCTGGACTGAAGTACGATCTTAGAGTATTGCAATTTTTCGTAAACAACGTAACTATTGTGTTGTCTGGAAAGTTCGCGCCGATTTTTAAAGGGAAGAAAAAGGTCAATAAATACTTGCCATTACATTTTTAATCAACCAAATATGAAACATTTTGCTCCACAATGCGTCTCCATCTGTCCTTTAACTTGGAAATAGACTCTTCCCAGAACTGAGGTTGTTTCATGGCAAAAAATGTATCAAGATATCTTCTTACGTCATCCAAGGAATTGAAATTTTCGCAATTAAGACTATTCTGCAGAAACCTGAATAAGTGGAAATCCGAAGGATTAATATCTGGGGAATATGGAGGGTAGGGTAAAACATCCAAGTCGAGCTGCAGCAATTTTATTAGCTCATGTTCTTTTAAGAATACTGATCATTAATGGTATATTCACATACTTCCACGCCCGGAGTTCCAGCCAGGAAATTGAAATATTACTGAGACCATTTTCAAGGATATATAAACGTGTTATCAGATGAAATGGGATTAAAAAAGCAACGTTTTTTTATTGTTTTCTAACGTGAAGGAATTTGCATTTCTTGGACTTCAAGTATATGTGATACTGAAGTCAGAAAATAATACAACAAACTTGAAACCTGAGGTGAATCGGGAAATGTTCGTTTGCATAGCATGCCGTAGTTCATGAGTCTTTAGGATTTATCAGAATCTTGACTGAAGGATGTAATGCTTCTTTAACAAATACAAAAAAAAAAAAAACATCAGATTGTTGCATGTTTTTAAACTACATTTCTTGTAGTGTTAACTTGAATTTTTATCGTGAAACATTTGTCTTGTTAATTCTGTTTTAAAGATGTTCCATATTTTTCTGAGTTTGTTATTCATTTTATTCATTAAATACATTTATTTGCAACATTTTGAACAATTACTTATGGAATTGAATTTCGTTTTCTCTCTACGTTGGAAATAGTAATTGTGATGACTGTTAACTTTAGGTTAGACTCAATAAAAAACCAAAATTAGTTCCGAAAATGTCGGTGACGGGTGTAAACTAGGTGAATTTTGCAGTTCAGCACCAAAAACATTGTATAGAAACAGCAAAATATTCAGACAACCAAAACATATGTTACTTAGTGCAATTAATAAGATTATAAATACAAGAAAAAAAGATGGTTACTTTTGAAACATTTACAATGATAAATATGCAACTGAGACGTGGAATTCTGTTAAGAAAATATACACATAACTGCTGGAAACTACGACATTGTTATAAGAGAAAGCAAGGTGGAAACAAACGTGATGAAACATTGTAAAACTCAAATGAATGTAGAAAAAGCAAGAAGAAAAATTATGAAATATGAAAAGAAAACGAATTAATTTTTTATTGAAATCAGTAATAGAGATCAGTACTGTAGGAAATAGATTAATGATTAAGTAGATAGGAAATAAAAATAAAAAGAAACAGCATGTTTATGCTTGCCAAAGTGACAGCAATTTTCTGATATTTCTCCAAATGAATGGAACATAAGAACAACACAAACCACGGCAATGCAAAAATATATTGATTATACTTAACCAGAAAATATATTTATACGGAGAAATGTGAAAGGAAGAAAAATGTGATATACGTGAATGCTTATAAGATTTTAAACAGATATCCAGGGAAAAGGAGCTAGTAAAAGGTGAAAAGGAACGGATAAGTGGGAGAATGTAGCAGAAATGAGAATGAAAATACATAATGTTAATATAGTGAGGGAGTTATAAATATCGTAAATTTCAAATCGAAAATATTTAAGTCTGCATACATTGCAATAATTCATTGTGGGTAATTTTCCCAATGAATACTTTTTAATTAATGTATTTTCTCGATAGCTGGAATATTGAATTTGTTACAATTTGTGAAAGATTAAATTGCTTTCAAAAAACTGACTACTTTACCTTATCAATTCTGTGCTAGTGCGCAGTGCGAATGAGGTTTCATGGGGTTTTAATCGAGTGTCTCTCATCTGCGTCCCCGCTGTTAAGGAATATTCATTCATTTTAATATATTGTTAGATTTTTGTTTTTGTTTTCGGTCTTATCACATATTTTTACAAGCAAACCAAGACTAACCTGTCTGTACCGTCATGCTACTCTCCTTATATTTCGAGCATTTGCGATTTATAAAGAACATCACCAACACCACCACCAACAACAACAACATTCTTTCTCCTCCTCTCCTTCTGTTCCTCCTCCTCATTATTATCATTATTATTGAGTGAGAGAGCAGTGCATACCATCATAGTGACATTGGGGTAAAATATACGCAGCCCAGTATACCCATTATGACTACCCGTCTGATAAGGGTGTACCAGGTACATGCATCACAACCATATGTGCGCGACATGGTGATCTCTCATCAAGATAAACAACGCATGACCTTGCATGTGGGGCCCAGTTAGAATTTTCTTCTGGTCGAGTAGCCCATCCCGCTCAAAAGGTCCCTGAATAAGGATTGTTTAAGGATGTTGAACAAACAACCCATGTTTCCAAAGGTGAATTATCCAAACCTCCAAGAATTCCGTTCAACCCACGGCTTGATGCTCCCCCACTACTGCTCATGA
>NC_042999.1:34158740-34186240 GCF_006345805.1 Octopus sinensis | reverse complement strand
TATCCCTATTAACTGGGTTTTATGCCTGTTCAACAGTTCAGATATTCAGAGATAGTTCCCAAAGCCTCTATAACTACTGGGATACATTTTACCCGCACTTTCCATAGTCTCTGCAATTCAATCGGTAGTTCCTGCAACTTTGCTATATTTTCATATTAATTTTCTCATAATTTGGGACGGCAAAGTCAATTCTATGGTACTTTTTATTCTCTTTATCTACTACCACCAAATTGGGCCTCAGTTTGAATGTACTTTACTAGGTTCGTGTTCATGCCATTTATCAGTATGTTCAAATCCTAGCTTTCTACAGAGCGCCCAGCGCATTGCTCTCCCTAGATTTTTCTTTTGTATTCTTTCTCTGCCACCATGTTACATTCACTTACTAAATAAGTTACATTTCCACTTTTGATTTGCATAATTTATATTGGGAACCTACTTAGTTTTGGTTATCTTCGGCTTTATCCAATCAGTCTTTAATGTTTCATCTTGTGCAGCTACTAAAGGACTTTCTCTCTCCCTCTTCAGCTTTCGTTTCTCCAGCCCTAACCATGTCACCCCATTATTTGCTGAAACTATGTTTAGGAATCTAACATTCAATGCCTTCTCTCAGTCAGATAATTTTTTGCTCTTTTTCTGGTTTTTAAATTCGTTTGGTGTTTTGGTTTTCCCATATCTTCCTGTGACTCTAGCAGCTTATAATAAATTTTCTTCACTCCTACCTACATATGAGGCTATATCTACTCTAGCTAACTCCACACACTAACTTCTAAGTAGGCATAATTTTCCTACACCTGCCCTTGGATGGAATCGTCCATTGATATAGAATTTCTACCCACTCTTTCTGTTTAGCTTTGCTAGTTCATGTTTTGTTCGATTTACAAAAGCTTCTGTGTATCTAAGTAATGATAGTACCCACGTATTTACAATCCTCACCAGATTCGAACCATCAAGCTTTGTCTTCATAAGCTTCCTTACCCTTCTGATGTACTCATTCTCAATTTCCGCCTTCATTTCTGTATGGAATAATCTGTCAGTTTCTAATACTCCTAGGCACTTAAAACTATTCTTTCAATGATTTTAATGTCTGGCCATCTAGTACTTGGTTGCATTTGCAGTTGATTACCTATCCTCTTCTCATGACTAATATTGCACACTTATCTATGGCAAATCCTATGCCTATATCTTTGTTTAAGTGTCTTACAGTCTGTATCAGGGAAATCTCTCTGTATCAAAGAACCTCTCTTTTTCACTCTTCCTAAAAAGCTACATATCATCCATATATAGCAAATGGTTAAATTTACGCTCAATATTTCTGAACTGATACCCTGCCTTTGCCTTAATACTAAACTGAGGGCGATGAAACATAGGACAAATATTGAAAGGTGCAACGCATTCCCCTGGAAAATTCCTCTTTGATATTAACTTTTCGTAAGATTGTGACACCTGGTTAGAGTTCTACTTCCCATTACTTCATGCTAAAGCTACTCTATTATCTTATGTTGCATGTTATACTGAATATACGTAGATAGATATTCACTTATCCATGAGTGTAGGATCATGTCACAGACTTTCCCATAACCTATCCATTCTATCGTTAAATTTTTCTTTCTAGCTTTTATTTCATTTGGAACTGCTTTGTCTATATATATATATATATATATATATATATATATATAATAGACCATGCGTTCATCTACCCATCTTCCTGCAACCTTTCTGTTTTTCTGGTAGCAAATTCTGGTTGTCAAGATGCTTTCTGAAAGCATTCCTGTTAACAGCTCCTACACTAATGGCAAGCTAGGAATTGGTCTATAGTTTCTAGCGGTATTACCTTTGTTCTTATCATTCATAATGATTATTGCCCTGCTTCTGGTCATCCAATCTGATAATATGCCACCATTAAGGCAATCCTGAAGGTGTTCCCTGCGCCTCCCATGTAAACTACAGAATTTTTTAGCCAGTGCCCTTGAAATAAATCTGGTGATGGGCCCTTCCCATTCGACATTTTCCCTAACACTTTACTCATTAATGCACTAGTTAATTTTAGATCTGGCTCCTCCTCATTCATTACTTCTTTCCTCACTTTATTTAACCATGCTGCATCTCCATTACGACAGACCAGTTTATCCCAAATATTACTCCAGAACTTTCTAGCTTCCTCTGCATTAGGTTTCTCATCTTCAGAACTTAGTTCTCCACTATTTGTTTGGTTATAAAATCTCCTCTGGTCTGTCTGAAATAATCTATTTTTTTTATACTTATCTACTTTTTTCTGATATCTCGAGAGCTTGCTATGATACGCTGTTTCAACTCTTCTATTATTGTGCCAAATCATCTCTTTGACTAAGTATCAGAGATCAAATAAGTGAGTTAGTTAAGCAGATAATAAAAATAGAATCTATAAGTTTTAGCAGAGGACTAGCAGTAGAAAGAAATAGAGTAGAGGCAGCTTTAGTCAAGAAGGGTGTTCTCTCTTTTCGTCCGACGTCACTTCATCAAACGTCTTTTCGGCTACGTCTTTTCGGCTACGTCTTTTGGTCTGACGTATTTTTATCCCGTGATTTTTTGTCCATTGATTTTTTATCCAATCTTAAATAAACTCTTTCGAAAACAAGGTCAAATATATCTCGCGATATATTTACAGAACTATAACGAGCTTCGTTATAACGAGCCTCGTTATAGGATTGTTATTATCGTTCTTTTTCCTTCTCTGTTAACAGTTTTACTTTATATTTTTCCTTCTCTATCTTAAGTATGGTGCTGTGTATAGAGAGTGATGCACATCTGGTGGGCACATTTTAGATATACCCATCCCGTAATGGCAAAGTTCATAGTATCGACAAAATCAAAAGAAATGTAGTTGAGAGTAATTACATCTACGATTTTCATTCGTGCAATACAAATCTAGGCAATGAATACTGGAGATGTGAGAAAAAAGGCTGTGAGAATCACATGGTAACAGAAACCAGCGAGCCGAAAATTATTTATGTTTATAGTGAGCACCTTCATCCAGCTGATGTGCATTCGTTAAGTGTAAGGAAGGCAGTTTCAGAAATAAAGCATGAAGTGGTGGAAAATATAGCAAGTTCGCGTAGTATAATAGCGGCTAAGTTTACGCAGCTAACAGAAAATACTTGCTCTCAATGTTCTCGTTTTTCTGTACTTTTAAGGACTATTCAAAGGTGCTGACAAAACTTTTCTACATTTCTCGCCAATCCGGGGTCTAGAAATGATTTTGAAATACCTGAAGAATATTGTAAACTTTATAATGGTGATTAGATTCTGAGATACGAATCGGGTATCGAGAACAACAGCGCGTACTAGTATTTGCATCATTAAGAGCTTTTTTGGATATAGCATCATACTGACATTAGGCATGTGTTGCAACGTTCAAAATTGTGCCGGAACAGTGGTTTCAAATGTTTATTGTTCGTGTTCAAGTTAAACGTAGCAGTCTTCCATGGGTCTTTGAATTGCTGGTGAATAAAGCAAAGCAGACATAGGAATTATTTTTCGAGCAATTGGAAAATAAGCAAACTAATTCATATCTGTTTGATCTCATGGCAGATTTTGAAGGTGTAGTTCATAAGGCATTTAATTCATCGTCCCCTAATTCATATGACGTGGCCTGTCTGTTTCATTTAAGCCAATCAGTATTTCGAAAAATTACAGATTTACGCCTCAAAGCAAAATACAATACCGTCTTTGAATTCTGTCTTAAAATTCGATGGTATATATGTATATATGCATGTATATATGCATGTATATATATATATATATATATATATATATATATATATATATATATATATATATACATACATATATATATATACATGAATATATATCTGTATGTATACGTAGGTCGATTGTATGGATGTGTATGTATGTATGTATATATGTACACATGCATAAACGCGCACATACACACACCTACGCACACACATACACAAAGACTCACACACACGCATGGACATACGCGTATATATATATGTGTGTATATATGTGTATATATATATATGCATGTATAATGTATATTCTTGGATTTGTCATGCTAATTAAAATTTTTAGGTAGATTTAACAATTGCCTCCCAATTAAAGATTTGTATTTCTAAATATGTATTGAAATGGATTAATTGCATGCATGTGGTATTTTTGAGTTTACATTGTGTTGTAGATAGAAATGTATGCTTGATTTAATTAATAATTATTTGATAATTGCCTGTTGTTATTGTAAATAATACAAAGCAAGTAATTATATGAAAAGTTGATTTCCTTTTGTGGAACCTGATAAGTAAAGCATGCAATACAAAACAAGTAAAAAGGACAGAAAACCTTTAATAGACTGAGCTACTGAGCTTTGTATAGTGCCTGTTTAGGGGTCAATTACGCCATCTTTTCATAATCTTTGTAAAAGATCATAGAACTATTGACAATGTAGTTACAGCGAATTCATTCAAGTTTTCTTGCAAATTGTATATGATCTGTATCATTGTTTCATCAAAGTTTAGATTTCACCATAATTTAGCGTGCAGTACGACAATTTTAGAGACGATTTGTTACATATTGTATAATATTTGTCATTTTTTTCGAAAAGTATATCTTAGGATTTTGATGAATAGCTTAGGTAAGTTTTTAACATCAAAATAGAAGGATGGAGCAAACCTAATTACTTGGTAGATTTAGATTATTTAAACGTATTATGTTGTGCATGCGTAAAGGATTTGTATTTATTGTTGAGTCCTATTTTATTAGGTTTAATATGATTATCCAAAGGCTTAATTTTCCTTATATTTTCCAGTTAGGCAACCATTTTAGTTGATTCGAAATTAGAATCAGAGTTGTTAGATGATTTTGCTTTGATTTTAGGATCTGGTATATAAGAAACTTGTTTGCTAAAGCCGCTTAATTTTAAGGCTTAATTATAGATAGGTGCGTGCTCATTGAATATTTCGTTACTACACGAAAGATTGGAAATCCTTATCAATACAGCTGTGACTAAACTGTTAATGGTAAATTTAGAAAGATTTGAGGAAATATCAATATATTGTATCATTTCATTGTGCTTACGGTAGGGTAATGAAGTGTTGTATTAAGATTTAATGTATCGTCCAAGAAGTTTACGACTTTAGTATTCCTATCATATACTATATTAAGATTAAAGAATTATAAGAGGGATATTCTTAATGATTTCTTAATTCTCTCTATCCCCTGTTTAGATAATCCGATAGTAGCAAGGAGTGCGTCATCCCTATATCAGATAAATACCATGATAGAGCTTATACAGGTAGTACTATAGACTTCAAAAAAACATAGAGAACCCATTTAAATTCTTTTACTAGTGTTAAATATAAAACATTCAACAACTCCTGCCACCCATATATATAATCCAAAAGGTAGTAATATTAATTTTAAAATACTGTGGTCTATAATAGCGAATGTCCTCCCTCATAACGCTTTTATGGATAAATTCTTAGATTGTATGATTGAGGTATATTAAATAAATTTTCCGATCCGCTTCGTTCATTTACTCACAAATTTCATTCAGCTTTCATGAAGCTCCATAAAGCACGAAATGATAAATAACGACATTTGTATTCTAATTTATCATTTATCATTCATTATAATCTAGAATAATTCATAATTTCATTAAGTTTCTGTTTTTCCATCATGCCTAACCAAGTTGTTATAAAAATAGTCAGTATCTAACCCCATAACTTATTACCACTATAATGTAACCTTAAATGAAATTTCCTTACTCTGTATTTTCTTTCGAAGCCTGCTCTCTGTTTTTTCTGAAGAAGGGGACATTTTCTATACGTGATTAATAAAATCTTGCCAGGAAAATGGACTCCTGAAACCGCCATAGTCATACATCTAACCTGCTATTATAATTCGTTATATTTTTCGAAATCTTAAAACAAAGGTATTTCTCTGGCTATTAAATTCCTCATTAAGAGTTCTAACTTTTAATTTTTAACTCTTAATTCTAAATTTTTAATTTTCAGTTAATCTTTCTTATATTCGATATATTACTCCATATATTGAATTTTCGCTTATATTTTCATGTATATTCTTATTTCATATATTTCTCATTTCTATTATATTCTTAAATAACACTTTTCATTTGTTCTGAGTGCCTTAATTTATTTGTGGTATTAATGTATATCATAAAAGAATTATCTAATACAACATAATTATTTAATTTTTTTTCTTCTTTAAATCATATCATTTACTAGCGTCTAGGGTTCAAACTGAACACGTCGAAGTAGTTCCATAATTTTTCGAAAGGAAATGCAATATAATTATATATATGTATATATGGCTTGGAGAATTATTAGTCGAATAAATCTTCTCCAGTACTTACTATATATTTTAAGCCTGGTACTTATTCTATCTGTCTCTTTTCAGAACCACTAAGTTCCGGGTACGTAAACACATCAGCAGCGGTTGTTAAGTGGTGGCGGGAGACAAACACAGATACAAAAGCACAGACTCATGCATACATACATACATACCACACACACACACACACACATATATATATATATATATATATATATATCAGGCGTATACTGGCCGAAATCTATCAAAATTATTAAAGTTATTATATATATATATATATATATATGGCCTAGTGGTTAGGGCAGCGGACTCGCGGTCGCAGGATCGCGGTTTCGATTCTCAGACCGGGCGTTGTGTGTGTTTATTAAGCGAAAACACCTAAAAGCTCTACGAGGCTCCGGCAAGGGGTGGTGATCCCTGCTGTACTCTTTCACCACAATGGCGGTGCCCCAGCATGGCCACAGCTCAAGAGCTGAAACTGGAAAAACAAAAACAAACAAATATATATATATATATATATATATATATATATATATATATTATATATATATATATTATATATATATATATTTACACCCACACCTACACGACAGGCTACTTTCAGTTCCGTCTACATATCCATTCACAAGGCTTTGGCTAGCCTTATATATATACTAGCATTAAAGACCCGTCGTTGCCGGGTCATAGTGCTAGTGCATGTATATATGTGTATATATGTGTAAATATTACATGTACCTCTATATATATACATCTACACATAAAATACAAAATACAAAGTTATATCTTGATATCGCTAGTGATAACAATACCCAAAATATATAACAGACTGGAATTTTTAGGCCGTCTCTTGTAATTTCGATCAATTGTATCTTGTCCACCCTCTTGTATAGAAGTGTGGCTACAATCCAGCCTACCTCTACTCGGGGGGGGGGCGGAAGGCATTTAAAATTTTTGCCGGGACGTCCTACGTCCCAGATATCAAGGTGAAAATAAAATATTTCCACTTTGCAAGTTCGAGTCGAGTACTCCCTTGCACGCTCCGTTGATTCGAACCTTGCTTCTATTGTGGCGAATTTAGCGCCTCTGATTAGATACCTTTCATAGTCGCACCAAGACACGTTTCGAAGGTGCTTTCCTCCATGTGTTCAAATCTTCTTTTTTCTCTATACTGTATACTTTATAGACACTAGTCTTTACTTTAATTTAATTTTTTATTATCCATCTGGACTATTCCATTTCTGCACGCTAATTTTATTTTTAATTTATTCCCATTCATGTGAAACCACTTATTCAAGTTCAAGTCATTGATGCAATTTTATACCAATTGCTATTTTTACTTTTGTTATGTTACGATTATATTATACGTTAGTTTGATTTTAATTAGTACATACTGTATATAATTCAATTGTTATTATTATTTTTATTGTTAAAGTGAAAGTATCTGACATAAAATAGAAAACGTTTTTGTTTGACTTTTAACACGTAATACTGAAATAGTGGAGCAGATATGATATTGCTATGGGCTCGCTCTAGGCAAGAAGTTGAACATGTTTTTGCCGATGACACTCCCCGGACCCTAAGTAAGGCATGTGTAAAATTTGAATGAAATTGGTTGTGTAGTTCTCAAGTTTTAGGGAAACAGACAGACAGTCACACATTCTCAGTTTTATATATATATAAAGATATTTCCATTAAACTCAGAATCTTTGTTAAATTTTTTCCAGCTCTATACAATATATACATTCAACACCAGAGAAGTATATCTAGCAAGTATAAGTGTGACAATAGAAATTGACATTTTGTGACTCAAAAACCTATAATTATATATGTACATCATTTAAATCTAAATCTATTCGTTCTAAAAGCTATACTTTCCGTTCGGGAATATGTGGCATTTGTCATGTTAATGCTTTATAAATTGTAAATATTCATGAAAAAAATTGTGCGATTATCTTTTATTTTAATTCATACAACAGATATTGTTTCTTTCAAAGCATTAGGAAATTACACCGGAAATATTAGCAAACTATTCAGTGAAAAATATAAGGTAACATCGTTCACGTATTCACATCTTCTGTTGCCCTACTTCTCATAGTTTTCGTGTATAGTACAGAATGCACATAAAACCGAATATGGTATAAATGGAGAAAAGTTATTCGTGCATTATGCATGCAGTAGTAATTCCTTACTTCACTATTACAGAATTTAATCGTGGTTACGAAAATATATTTCTTTCAAATACACTATATAGAAAACCACAATATTAAAACCAATTCTTGCTCCAAGATCACAGAGAGTGTTGTGTGGGAAACGTTTCTGCTATGTCTAGATAGGGGAGTAGCAACAATTTATTGCTCTATCGGCTTGCTTGCATAGTTATTTGGTTATGTGTTATCTAATAGCAGTAATCTCATGCATCACTATAATTAATTGTTAATAATTTATCTTCATTACTATGGATGCTAAACAGCCCACACTGACGTGAGGAGTATATATTCACTGTTAGATTCGCAGAAACCTGATAAAGTCTGCTACAAGATATTTCAGGTCTATTACCAACGTCAAAAACTTGTGTAATATTTGCGTTTAATATATGATTAATGCAGTACACAAATAATATTAGCGCGATACACAGAAACATAAGGCTCTGGTTCAAGTTTGATTAGAAAAAGGAAAACTGAAGCCTTTCTATTTAGCTTGTTAATGTTCATATAAAATATGTTGAACGGAAGGCGACTTGATAAACACACACATATGAATGCGCCCACACACACACACACACACTCACACACATACACACACACACACACACACACTCTGAAGAAGATATAAAGGTGGTTCCATTTTTTCAGTCGATCAAGACTTGAATTCAAAAACTTGCATCTCTGAACGCATCCAAATGCTTAGCGATAACAGCTCTAAGCCTATGATGATGATGATAATAATAATAATAATGATAATAATAATAATAATAATAATAATAATAATAATAATAATAATAATAATAACGATAATAATAATAATAATAATAACGATAATAATAATAATGATGATCATAATAATAATAATAATAATAATAATATAATAATAATAATAATAATAATAATAATATATAATAATAATAATAACGATAATAATATAATATAATAATAATAATAATAATAATAATAATAATAATATAATAATAATAATAATAATAATAATAATAATATAATAATATAATAATAATAATATAATAATAATAATATAATAATAATAATAATAATAATAATAAGAAGAAGAAGAAGAAGAAGAAGAAGAAGAAGAAGAAGAGAAGAAGAAGAAGAATGATAACAACAACAATAATAATAATAAGATATATTGTATGAACCATTTCTACCGAGATGAAGATTTCATGCTAATTATGAAAATTAAAATATATCTGAGGGAAAGATTAAAAGCAATGTACTACTGCAACAATAAACATTATATTTTTGTTACACTTTACCTTATCAAATGCTACTATTCTCGACATGCCGCCAGCTAGTTTTGTCACATTCATTTTGCATTTGTGCCTCTACTGAGAGACAAATGTTTTGCGTAATTTTGTTTTTTTGTATTTTTAAATTGCCATATTTTGTGACAAATCAATCATAAAAGTGGTACGCAATTTTGTTTTGATAAATGTAAAATATTAATGAAAGAACTTGATGTAGACCTACAACTTATGAAAATGAATCAGGAAAGGAAGTGAATGAAAACTGAACTTCCGCTGTTCTCGGCAGCATTTCTCAAACAGAGCACAGGTTTCTCGTCTACCTCACCATAAACTCTCCGATGTACGAGCCAATCATAGTACCACGAACCCGTTTATTTGGCATTTATATTCAGTTCCAAATGCATTCAATATACTTTTAAAAATTTTAAGTTCTGTCTTCTACATTGACAAATTTTATACTGTGGTTCAACGTCCTATGACAAACGTTCTAGACTTTGCAATTTTGGGCCATGGAAATAATCTTTTCAATAGTTATCTTTATATATAAAAGTGAAGTTGTGTATCTGTCTCCTACGATTTAGATTCCTAACTACTCCCACATTTTGCGGTGCAGTGTAACCAAAACCGGGTATCTTATAGTTGTGATTCATATCGAGCCCTTCTGGGTATTAGCGCGGGTCTACGATGAGTCTACGATTTAAAAAAAATATTACCATCATTTTTCCCATTTTTAACGCATTTTTTCGCTATTATATAAGGGAAGTAACTCTCTAAAAATGCTTATATAGTTATTTCCCTTACAAACCCGAGCAACGCTAGGCGATACTGCTAGTTATATATATAGAGGAATCGGCTCAATGGTAGATTCCTCAAATATATCATGGTTGCATCATGGCTCTTCGGCAATAGGTACAGCCGCAATCCTAACGATTGGTTTGCACACTTTCTCGTTTGTATTGACATGTAGTTTATATCGTTTGTTTATTTTGACAATCGATACAGTAGCACCTATCTGTATTTCGCAACGAAGTATGTTCTCTGTACACATTTCCCACAAATAGTTCTTACACTCAACGACACTACTATGGTTCACATGCATATCCTCTCCATAGAAACGTGAAAGGTTTATGAGTATTTTAGTAAATTGAACGAATTTGTTGCATGAAAATCCTTAATTACTTATTACATCTGTGATGTTTCTTGTAGTTCCTGAAGTTTTCTTAGAAGCTTGTTGTTCAAGATTTATTTGTTAGTTTCCATAGTTGTTTTAAATTGTTGTAGCCATACCATTTTCGATTTCCAAATATTTGTAGCTATAACTTTCCCCATGGTAGCAAATTTCCGCGCCCCAAATAAATAAAAAAAAGCCTTTTGCTAACATTACCACTGCTACATTGGGTGTTTTCATCACGTACGAAGGAGCCACAGTTTTGGACTTTTTTTTCAGAAAATTGAATATTCTAAGCTGAAGTAGTGTAATGTTATCTTGAAATCTTTGGAGTGTTAAATTTATAAATATTTTTATTTCCTCGTTTGCTACTGAATTTATCGTAAACGCAAGATGTTCCGGGGAAACCTTCTTTGTCCTTACTCATCCTTTGTTCGTACGTGTTAGCAAAGCATTCCAATATACTTCCTTTCTTTCGTTGCTTAATCTCTTGTTCGGGGAGTTTTTAATCTGGTTTCTTTTATATTTTTGAATGCCTTCTAAGTTGAGTTTATTCCATTCTTTTAATACTAGATTTTGTTTGGATATAAATATTTCGGAAATTAAGTTTCGGTTTTCGTGTTGTTGGCTGTCTACAATCGGAGAATCAGTCTTGTCTATACAAATGCGTGTTTGTTGTTCCATTTCATGGAAGACGTTTGTAAGAATGTCGTACTTACTTATCATGATTGATAGATATTGAGAAATCTCTTTCAATAGCCTTTCAGATTTTAGAGATTCAGCAACAAATTTCGATCTTGTATCTGCCATTAATGGCTGTCGCAATCGTTAGGATTGTAGAAAAATTAAAATCTAAATAAAATTTGCTTTCCAATGTCAACCCAACCCCAGTATGCAAAACTGTTTTCGCTCTCAAGGCAAATGCGAAGCCTACGTTCAAGGGTCACTATATTATGCAAAACCTGTTTGAAGAACGCTTTGATAAGAAAGTATGTCGTGTGGAGATCAGGTTTTCTCTTCTCAATTTTTCATCACTACAAGCACAGATGTGATTTATAAAAATTTAGATCATTATAGGGGGTTATCATAATAAAGAGAAAAGTAATTTTTTGTCACTTTTTATCAGTTAAAAATATTACTCTATAACAAGATTTTAATATTTGTAAGACATACATTAATATAAATGTGTGTATGTGTGTATATATATGTATTCTTTTATCCTTTATATATATATATATATAATATATATATATATATATATATATTATATATATATATATATATATATATACATATATATATATATATATATGCTCGAATATGCTCTAGTAGTGATATTCCTTGCATGGATTTGTCCATGGCCATTAGAGTTGTGGTACATCGATGTTGTGTCCTCTTTATAATGGTCTACATTTCACTTGTGTAGAAGAGTGCAGGTAGGATGGTGGTACTGAAGAGTCTGGAGTGTCTAGTTTTTGTTTACACATACACACACGCACACACATACATACACACATAGATATGTATATTTATATAGAAATATATATATATATTATATATATATATATATATAATATATATATATATATATATATATATATATATATAAAGATATTTATTCACACACACTTTTTCTTTTTTTCCTCCGTCTTCCCTTCCTTGGATCTTTCCTTTTAAATCCTCCTTCTTTCTTTCCTTTCCCGAGCGTCCAATAACACTATAGTAGTTCCACTTCCTCGTGTTGTGTTTCCTCTTTGAGTTTTCATGTTTGGATTAACTATATATATATATATATATATATATATAATATATATATATATATATATATATATAAAGAGTGAGAAAGAATGAGGGCGAGAGGTATGTACATGTGTGTCTGAGTGTGTGTGTGTGTGTGTATGCATGTATATATGCGTTTTCCTCAAATCAATTGTGGTATTACTCGTTGAATTTAACATTATACGTCTCTTCAAAATCATATTGTCCTATAAAATGACGTATAATATACCACGAGAACACCAAAGACCGATAACTTTTCGCCTGTGCCTCTAGACACTGCAATGAAAAAAGTACAATACTACCTTCAGCAAAGTAATTGTTTGACTAGAAAAAGTTCGAAATAAAAAATCAGGTATACTATACTAAGAATTTTAAAATTATTCGAAATAATCTTACTCATTTGATCTCAATTTCCGTGACGTAAATCATGTAGTCAGCCAGCACTCTTACCGAAAATCATAGTGTCTTTGAAAAGTATCATATTTATGCTAAGTAGCAGGAAGTAATCCAAAACGTGACTTTGATCTTACGAAACCACAATACGAGGTATAATTATACTCTCAGTCTAGAATCTAGCTGGATGTTATTGGATGTGTGGCGATATATTCTCCATACACTAATTCACAAAATCTTTTCGTATCCACTCGTTTATGTATTAATTAAAAAACTATCGCTTTTTCAACATATTTTTTATTCTTTAAAACTTTGAAATTCTCCCTTCCCTTTCGAATACATTTGACTGATTGTGTGCAGGCTTGTCCGTGTGGTAAAGAAGCTTGCTCCCCAACAACGTGGTCGTAGATTCAGTCTCACTATGTGACACACTGGGCTTGTGTGTTTTTTAGCAAAACAACGGAGCATGTTTTGTAGTGCATGCTTGGACTGTTTCTGCATTAAACTGCATATTATTATCCTCAGTCCATCTGTAAATTGAGTCTAACTCCTGCTGCAAGTGTGCAACATCGCTCGGGTTCTGTATTTTCTGCGAGAATTTCATATCATCTGCATAGCTTGCAAGGGTGGCTATCTGGTCATTTGAGGGCATATCTGAGAGGGCCACTATGAAAAGCAGTTGTCCCATGACATTGCCCTGTGGAACACCGCTCACTATTTGTGTGTTCATAGAGTTGGCTCCATTAGCCGATACTGCATGACTCCTATCTTTCAGGAAGTCGTGTAACAACTCTCCAAGTATTTCATCTATGCCAAGGTCACGCAGTTTGTGGCACATCATACCATGATCCACCTTGTCAAAACCTTTTGCAAAATCAAGTTATATTACGTCCACATTTGATTTGTTGAGTAAATGCCTCAACACCCAGTCATAATGTTTAATGTGCTGGCTCAGGCAGCTCCTACCTGGTCGAAAACCATGCTGGGTATCACTCAGCAGGTTGTTTTCTTCAAGGAATGCGATTAGTTTCCCTCTGACTATCTGTTCCATGACTTTGCTGATGTGTGAAGTCAGAGAGATAGGCCTATAGTTTTTGGCATCTGCTCTACTTCTCCCCTTTATGTATTGGGCATATTATACCCTCCTTCAGCTTGCTTGGCAGTTTGCCATTTGTAAGAAAGTTTTGGAAGAGAATCTGGAGGGATTTTGCTAGGGCATGCTTACACGATTTGAGGAAGATTGCTGGGAAACCACCAGGACCAGCAGTTGAGTTTGAGTTCAGTTCATCTATGGCTAGTAGTATATCTTCATCGCTAATGTCAATGCATTCCATAGTAACTGCCTCGCTGGTTATAGGTAAGACGGCAAAGAAGTCCACTTGTTCGTTCACTTGTCTGTGTTCCAGTGGGGTGGTAAAGACACTTTTGAAAAGGTCATTCAGTGTCTCACTGATCTTAGTTGGACTGTCTGTGAGGGAGCCATCTTTTTGGAGGAGGGGTCCTATCTTGTAGTTTACTGAGGCTGTTTCTTTCGCGTAATGAAAGTAGGCCTCTGGGATTGCCTTAATGTTTTTTATAACTCAGGCTTCTTTGTCTGCTTTCTCCCCCACATAGGATTGTTGCAGCCGGTTTTCAATCTCCATCAGTGTTGTTTTTAGTCGGGACGTTTCGCCACTTGTTGGTTGAGTCGATTTGCAACCTTCGTCCATCGTCTCATGAGGATCTTCCGCTCCCTTGGAATCTTGCTCCTATTTGTTTTGGTCTTGTGCTCTGGGACATATTTCTGGCATATGGCTTACACAGAAGAAATGAAACATTCTAGTTTCATGTCAATGTCTGGCGTGGAGAGACATTTCGGCCAGCCTTCTCTTTTTGAGGATCTGTTTTTGGATCGATTTCGAATTTGCTTTGTGGAAGTTCAGATTGGAGAGATTTCAGATGCTTCCTTTACACTGTATGTCTTGTTACTTTCGGCCCAAACATGGACAGCTCTATTATGTTGTGATCCGAGACTAATGTCGGTGTCACTTTCATATCATGAATGATGTCTATATTGTTGGTGAAGCAGAGATCCAGAATGTTATTCGCACTAGTTGGTCTGAGTATAGCTTGCTCCGTGAATAAGGCATTGGTGAGGTTGAGCAGGGACTCTACCTGTGCTTGCTTGCAATGAGTCATTCCTGAGAGTTGAGACCTTCAGGCCATTTGACGTTGGAAAAGTTGAAATCACCCATAAGAAATATGAGCACATGGTGCTCCAGATTCATGAGGATTTCTTTAATGTTTGTGATGCAATCTTCAAACATGCCTATGTGGTTTGGAGCATCCGGTGGGCAATATGTATTGCATATTAGTATATTATATTGTCTTATGCAAACAATTAGAGTGTCACATACCGAATTTGAGTATGACAGTAAGACCTGGGGTATGAGGTTATCACGGATGTATACAGTAACTCCACCATGGCTCCTTTCCCTTCTGTCTGTTCGCAGTATTGCATAGTTTGGTACGTGTACTTCTGTATCCTGTATAGCAGGGCTGCGGTGGCTTTCCACGAGCGCTATGCATAGGGCTTGATTGCATGCACAATAAAGATTTTTGCTCAGCTGCTGCGTTACGCAGAACATCTGAGGAGAACTCTTCCTTTCTGAATCTTTTCCTGGGAGACATTTGTTGTCTTTCCTCAGTGACGTTTTTCTCTTTAAGGCCCCTGTAGTTCTGGCGGGTTGTCGTGTCGGCAAACCGGCAGCTTTTGCCGTCCTCCCCATGCCAACATTAGCCTTGCAGGTAAAATCTGCAGGTTTTGGGTGCCTTCCAGATTTCTTCTTTCCTGTCGGGTTTTGGATGGCATTGGGGTTTTTTATTGATTGTTTGGTAGGTGGGTGGCGGTTCGGTCTTGGTTGTTTTGCCTTTTCCTCCTTTCTTCTTCCTTTCCTTCTTTAATTTTATTATCCGTCCTTTATATATATATATATATATATATATATATATATATATATATATATATATATGTGTGTGTGTGTGTGTGTGTGTATGTTTGTGGTGGGGTGTATGAGTTGTGAGTGTGAGTGTGTGTGTGGGTGTTTGCGTTTGCGTTGTGTTTACAAGTACATCTTAACAACTGATGTTGATTAACAGCTTCGTGACCTAGTAGATCAGAAAAGAGAACGATAAAATAAGATAAGTAATGGGTCGATTCGTTTTCCTTTCTTACTCATGTTTCCAATCTCGATTGAACATTGGGCGATGTGGCTTTTGTTATAAACTCTGAAGGAACATCTGCCGTTGCCTTTTGTTATTACTATTCATTGCATACTAAGTAAATATATTAATTACCCACCCAGAAACTCTAAGTAAGCTCTATATTATATAATATTTTATCATAAATTTAATATATGTCCGATAATTTTCAGCAGATCGATTCAGATAATATAAACACAGATAGAAAACAAAAAAACAAATACTTTTAGTACTAGTAATTACTCAGAAGTGTTGCTGATTCTGTTGGTTATTCTTCTCATGCAATTACTTTCAGTTAAATTCTATTCTGATGGACATTAACTGAATTAGCATAAAACTAAAAATACAAACGGATTTAGATACCATTTTCAAGTAACGAGCATTGAAATTTTATATTCAGAAGTAAATACAAGGTGGTATATAGCATATATCCATTGAAAGAATATACATTTATCTGAAAAGATATCTATCCATTGTGAGATTGAACGTTTATCTGATTATGAAGAATAGAGACGTAATACACAAAATGTATAAAACAGAAAATGTAAAGCAGGTTTTCGTGAAGAAACCTAATATTCACAAAGCAGACACTAATATAACTAGGTAATTGGGGGAAAGCGGGGCACGATCAGAGCAGTAGTAAAAAAAGCGACCACTTAACGAAGACCAGGAATTGACTTGGTTGGGTACAGGGCTCATACGATGCCGGTCGTTATTTGTTCTGAATTTTTCAGGTGTGAGTTCAAATCTCATCGATGACGACTTCGTATTTCATACTTTCAGGCCTGACAAAATAAAGAAGGAATACAACACGGAGAAGTAGAGCTGAGCAAGATAACTTGTGATGTATATTGTGCCTTAATTCGTTTCGAAACCAACGTCTTCAATGGTGCTAATGCCCAAACATATCAGTCCAATCTGACGATCGTTCCTATGATTGGAGCGTTGTCATGGAAGCGAGTGGGTTGCATGCTTGTATAGCTGCATGTCTTCCTCCACAAACCTTGCTCAGACCTGCGCGTATATTTGCAGATGAATATTCAAATGTGACAAAGATGAGCAATGGAGACCTTTTCATGTACATGTGTGTGTAAAGTTCAAATTTACAGATGACAAAAGACGAAGACAGGTGAAGGGACACCAATCAGGCGTATTTGTTTGACGCTCGGGAAGAGTGGAAATGTCCTTGTCGTTTCAAGCCTACTCTCTTCGACCGAAAAAATTGAGAGATAAAAAGTGGGGACAGAACGAAAAGAATGAGGGGGAGAAAAAAACGTGCACGGATTAACGATTCAACATGATGATTGATGATATATGTATGATGAGGTTATTTATATATATATATATATATATATACATGCGTGTGTGGGGGGGTTGGGTGTCTATATTTGTTACCTCACCATCGCTTGACAGCCGATGTTGGGGTCGATTCGTTCGACTAAAGGTGGTGCTCCACCATGGCCGCAGTGAAATGATAGAAACAAGTAAAAGAATAAGAGAATATATATATATATATAGATAGATATGTGTGTGTTTTTGTATGTGTGCATGTGTGTGTGTTTGTTTGTGTATGTATGTTGTGTTGCACATCATCTGATTTGTAAGCGATAACATCAAATTCCTTACACAGGCTTCAATCTAATATAAGTCAAAAGTTGACATGCAACTCTACATATCGTATTAGATAGTCAAGGGTGAGACACGAAGTACGCTGTCAGCTGTTGATTATATGAGAAAGAAATTGGAGCAAGATCCGAACCAATGAGAATATAACCCCAGATACAGAACGTTACAGCCGCTGCTGAAGAAGAGATAATAAAAAAATGTATTTAACGTGAGGTAAAAATACAAGATATCGAGATAAAAGATATCAGCATTAACAAAAGAGATTCTTCAGAAAAGATGAAAATTCTGCCAACATTTGAACAAAGAGAACAGACATCAGGAAAATGAGATACCAAATGGTAAGGCAGTAAGAATCATTTTTTAATAGTTAGAGCAAGGCGGTTTTTAAAAAAATATTGACATGTAGTGGGTACATGCTTTTCAATATGAAATCAAGAATTGGGTAATAGATGTTAATATAAATCTTTGAGAAATGAAAGAGAAAACATTGCTTCAAATGAATGCAGAAAAAAATGTTAGTGGATCCTATATTGCAGGACTTTTGTTTCCGATCTCACAAACATGCGCAGTTATAAAAAAAAAGCACCAACCTCTGTGATAAGCACCAACCTCTGTGATAAGCACCAACCTCTGTGATAAAAGTAAAGGGAGTGTTATTATACAAGGATGAAAAATTAAATGGAGGGTAAGTCATCACTTATCGGCAATGCATGTATACTATTTTCCTGGAAATATCTATCCGGTCTTATAGCAGTTGAAATGTATTGCTTACTGAACACGGGAAAAAATATTATCAGGGGAGCAAATGGGAAGCAGATATATGTCAAGAGGATAGTGATTTGTTGCGTAATCTCACAATGATTCTAATTAACCTGCAAATAAAAAAGAAGAACGATAAAGAAATATGAAAGCTATTGGTTTAATGATACCACAATATGGATTCTATTAGAGTTTTGAAAGAGAATACGAAATAAAAATATCTAGTGGTTTAGTTTTGCAAGATAATCTAAAGAGAGGACATTAAGTTAGGAAAGTATAAAAATTATTTGCGTGGTGTTTGAAAGAAAACTATATGCAAGTAATATCAATCTCATGGGATATCAATCTATGTCAATTATATCGAATATTGCCTCTTTTTCTGTGTAGAGTTGCAGTGTTGATGAATTCAGCAGGATTCATTATCTCACTGCTCATATATCATTGTGGGATATTGAAAACGTTTCTGGATTTATTTATTTAGTATTTCACTTATCCTTCTCAGATTTGCACTCAGTGATCTATTTTCTTCGAAAAGCATTTGTCTTTAAATCTTTTAAAGAGTTGCAAGACAGGAATACTATTTGAAGAATTTATAGAAGGCCTTAAAGTTTATCTTTACATTGTCCTGATATTCCTTTTTCCCCACTTTCATTTTCTGAAGGATTCTGAGGATTTGTTTTTATTTCTGTGATTCAAGTTAATGCATTTTTAAACAATTGTGTCTCCATTGACTCTAAGCTATTTGAGATTATTATTCTGAATGTCAGACGGATGTTCCTTTTTCAAAGAATATTTGTTTCTTTATTACCCACAGAGGGGACAAACAAGGACAGACAAACGGATTAAGTCGATTACATCGACCCCTAGTGCGTTGCTGGTACTTAATTTATCGACCCCGAAAGGATGAAAGGCAAAGTCGACCTCGGCGGAATTGAACTCAGAACGTAACGGCAGACGAAATACCGCTAAGTGTTTCGCCCGGTGTGCTAACGTTTCTGCCAGCTCGCCGCCTTTGCCAGCTCGCCGCCTTTGCCAGCTCGCCGCCTTTGCCAGCTCGCCGCCTTTGCCAGCTCGCCGCCTTTGCCAGCTCGCCGCCTTTTTCAAAGAGTATTGCTTTCATTTATATTGTATATTCTCTCTACGAAAAACAAAACAAAACCAATGCATTCTGATCGCATCATTGATATAAACCCCATACGTTTCGTGTCATTGGCTTGCATAAAGCGACTTTCGGGCCAATTTGTGTTTCAGCATTCATTTTCTCAATTTGTGGAAGCTCTGGCAAAATCTGTGTCGGATGAAACATGTGTGGTGTAGTATACATCTTCGATTTACGTTGTACCATACATTATTATAAAATGGTTTGAGTAAGTTGCTGGCATTACTTTCTCATTGCTGATGAGTTCTATTTTATTAGGTAAGCAGACGTCCAAGATGCTGCTTCTGGTCAGATACACTGTTCCTTGAGGAAAATTTGTACGAGATCAAAGAAACAATTTCCTTGTTTTTTTTTTATTTTTATTCGTGTCATTTTCCATTCCCGAGATTATATAGCCTTCTGTTAATTCGAAGTGCATTATATGCTGAACTACTTCGTTAGTAATACTTTAAATTTATCATCTTTATGTTAGGTATCAAGTGGAGAATATGATGTATATATTATTATATCAAGTTGCTTTATAAGTAATATTAGTGCGTCTGAGACAGAGTTTGAACGCGACAGCATGATTAAAGGCATAGAATCTTTGTGGATGTACATGACAATTTCAGCAGGATTTCTTCCCTCTTGGTATAAAGCATAACATTATTTGGTATGTATATCTCTTTCAATAGTTATATCTCTAGATTAAATCGGTTTTGTGATGTATATTGTTTGATTGCATGCAGAACGGTAATATGAAATTACATATTTAATTTGGATATTAATTCAATTCGATATTAATTTTAAAATCACCACTACAATTTGTGATATTACCCAGTATCTTAAAATATATAATTCACGCATATTTAGCAACCTCTATAAGAAATATTTTACCGAAAATTTGAGGATTTTCTGTGTGATGTATTTGTTTTATATATTTAAAAGTTTCATTGATACTTGTATCTACACGTGCATACAATATACGGTTGTGTAACACAAACACACGCGCACACGCATACACACGTGCGCATAAAAATACGCACACATACACACGCACCTGCACACACACTTACGCACATACACATATGCACACACATACTCCCATTCTATACATTACAATTCCGCTATGTCATAGCCGGAATAATGAACGTTGTTAGATAACAATATGCTTATAATTACTCATAATGTACAGTATAACGAGAATCCATGGTGAAGTCATGTGAATTTAGTGACGTCATCAGTACTTGAATGCTAAATGAACCAGAAGATAAGTACTAACTGCAACAGCCAACGATAAAGAATGAGAAAAAAGAAAATGCATTACGTAATAGCATTAATTACCTTACAGCTGTTTCGGGTGAAAGTAATTCTGCACCAAGATTTGAGTACCAGTGTGACGACTTGCAGCATTGCTAGGCACTTAACATGGGCTGCGTTTTATTATTATTATTATTATTATTATTATTGAGTGAGCGAGCAGAGCATGCAATCAAAGTGACACTGGGGTAAAATATACGAAGCCCAATATACCCATCATGACTACCCGTCTGATAAAGGTACACCAGGCACATGCATCACAACCATATGTGCGCGACATGGTGATCTCATATCAAGATAAACAGCACATGACCTTGCAGGTGGAACCCAGTTAGAATTTTCTTCAGATCGAGTAGCCCATCCCGCTCAAAAGGTCCCTGAATAAGGGTTGTTTAAGGACGTTGAACGAACCACCCATGTTTCCAGAGGTGAATTATTCAAACCCCAAAGAATCCTTCTCAACACATGGCTATGATGCTCCCCCACTACTTCTTCTCGTGATCAGAGATGCACATATCGTCAGCCATTAAGGGACATGCTCAACTGGTTAAGGTCAAGCAGCTGACAAGCAAATCTGTGGTATTGAGCAGAATATTTGCTGTAGCCCATCTTTTATACCAAGGCACAACAACGTACATGATAACACTTCCAATCAGTTAAGATCAGAAGCCATGAGAGCCACTGCCTGGTACTGCATCAGGGCATTTATTATTATTATTATTATTATTATTATTATTATTATTATTATTATATTATTATTATTATTATTATTATTATTATTATTATTATTATTATTATTAATATTATTATAACCTTAGCGAAAGTGGAGGTATTAGTTCAGTCATGTTTGTTTGTCGCTGGACATGATATCTCAAGAACCTCTGGCTCGTTTCGAATGAAACTTTCAGAGCTGTTTGGTCTCGTTTCTGGCACGAGCTGTTTAGGTTTTGGAATACGGTACAGCACAAGGATTCTGGATTATTTGTTATATTTACTTTACAAGAATAATACGATCTTACGTATTTCTCTGATTATCTCCCTTCAAATATGCTCATGGTTTCCATGTAAGTTATGATTGTGTTGCTGTTTCCAAAGTTTTATTTTCGTTTCTTTATTACCAATGTTACACGCATCTCTGCCTTAGCAGAATCTGATGGATAATGAAATCAAACTATATAAACAAACGGCAGCAAAACCGTTCAGAAATTAAATAACACTAACATATTCAGTAACAATAATAAATTTAATTTATCATCTAAGATTTTTAGTTCTACGAATTTAGAATATTTCGGGCCTGATCAAAACCTCTTACCTACTTGACAATTGCAATCTAGCTCTGCCTTCAGGGAAGCTTTACTTGTTGTGCTCACGTTTTTGTGCGCAACGATGATGTTAAACCTCCGTTAACAACACCTTATGCAAGTACTTTCCGTTTTCTTTCACGCACGAATAATTTTTTTTATAGACTTAATGGTCGGAAAGACACTTTATCAGTGGATAGGCCAAAAAAGGCCTTCGTAGAGAAAATTGTCCCTGTTGCCACTGCGACGACACACACACAACATTACAAACACGGCCCGCACACCCATCTTTACATTCCATGCTTACCATTGGTATTAATCACGTACCAGACAAGGATCCTGGAAAATTTTCGTTTTTTTTTAAACTAAATTTTGGGAGCGGTCGTGTTTATTTTTAGTATTCTCTTTTCTTAGAGCAGTCGAGTTTAAAGTGATAGGGTTTTTCTAAGGACGTGGGCAGTAATTGTCCGCATAATCTTTTGGATCTCTCTGATACATGGGTCTGCTGGGATATTATCTGTATGTTTCTGACATCCTTTCTTTATAATAACTTGGGCGCCCACAATAATAACTGTTTTCGCTTTAAGATGCCAGATCTTTTGTATTTCAATTTTCAGGTCCTTATATTTACTTAATTTGTCATATTCCTTTACAGATATATTTTTATCACTGGGAACAGTTACATCTATTAATCCCCAAGCATTTTCTTCCCTGTCTTTAAAGACTATATCTGGTCGATTAGTCTGGATCGTTATGTCTGTGTTGACTGGAAAATCCCAGATTATAGTGATATTTTTACGTTATTATTATTATTATTATTATTATTATTATTATTATTATTATTATTATTATTATTGTTATTATTTTATTAATATATGTTTGCACAAATGCAAACGTCTGTTTGAATTTGTAGAAGTTGGTTCCAAGTCTCACCCAGAGAAATAGAAAAGATAAATTCATTTAACATGATGTTGGTACACACTTGACTCGTGATAAAATTATTCTATGCGACTGCTGACGAACATTCTACATATTCTCTCCGATCACTATATTGCGGAAAACAATGTCGCATACAAAATTGTATTAATTCATGAAACTTCAAGAAAACCGAGGAAACATGCTTTTAAGAATAACCATCAAAGCCATCAAAACCAAAAACGCAACTTATAACCGGGCAAGCGACTTTCATCTCAATATTATCATGTGGTTTTCAATCATGGACACTTAATCAAAGGGGAATCAAAAGAGTGGAGCATTTCATTCAACGTAATCACAATAGGTGAGAACTATATATGCAATAATGGTGCCATAAAAAGTTTTCAAGCATAGAATCGACCATGATGGAGTTTCAGCTACAACAGTTGGGACATGGGATGAAAAGGAAACGAGAGAGAATGCTTCGTCACTTACGCTTCTATTAAAAATATCAACTTATTAACGTTCACAATGTCGATATTAGAGACAAAATCATCGTAAACTAAAGTCCTTAGCGCCCCAGCTCGCGTCACTACGATATCTCCGTCAAAATTGAAACATGAAAAACCAATAAAATCGTATTAACAATAATATGAAACATCAGCCACTGTCTAAGACAAAACGCTCGTAGCATACTCCTACGTTTGTTTATATATAATAACCGATGTTATCTTTCATTAATGCAGTCAACTTATAATGGAATTGAAATACTTGGACACAAGGAACAACCAACCATGTGTGCGCCCCCAAGCTCTCTCGCACACACATACACGTGCGCACATAGCAATATATGTGTTCATTTATATATAATATCCATTAATATATACTTAATTCCTTCCATTTCGATTTTCATTACTAACTGCCTACACCTGCATCCTTATACACATACATATGTATGTATATATGTATGTATGTATGTATGTATGTATGTATGTATGTATATATGTACGTATGTATGTATGTATGTGTGTATGTATGTATGTATCTATCTATCTATATGAATTCTCACTATATATATATATATATATATAATATATATATATAATAATAATTTTCTTATTTCTTTATTACCCACAAGGGGCTAAACACAGAGGTGGCAAACAAGGACAAACAATGGGATTAAGTCGATTACAATGACACCAGTGCGTAACTGAAACTTAATTTATCAACCCCGAAAGGATGACCGGCAAATTCTACGATAGACCTGCGTCTCGCTCAGGGGTGGGATGTGCACACCAAAAAGTCCTGAAAACTGGACTTATGAGCCTATAAGTTCTGGAAGAACTTACGATCCTGCGTTTTATATGTATATAGAGGGTGTTCGCTAGAAATGCGGAAATTTTGGAGGCAAAAGTAACAAGCATTAATGAGATCATCAATAATCTGTGTGATAGGTTGTTTCTGATTCGTTGTTTCACTTATCGAATGAGTACGTGATCATAACAAGCAGGATGGTGCCAGGGCTAGAGATTTCTTCAGTAATCTGCCCCTGATTTTATTGGGCCTAGAGATTGGCCTTCAGAAAATCCAGATTTAAATGTGATGGATTATTGTGCCTAGATCTTCTTATTAGCAGAGATACAGAAATATCGATGCCATATAACCGCCTTCGATGAATTGTAAACGTGCTTGGAATGATATCCCTCAAGTTACTCTTTAAAATTCCACATGGACCTGGATTTCTTGATGAAACCTCTGTCGCGAAGTGCACAGAGGATATTTTGGGCATTTGTGTGTGTTAATATATCACGCTTTGTAACGCTAAGTGTTTACCCCAAACAGATTTTGTGAAAATATAAATCAGCATTTCACGAATGTTTCGCTGTTCTAACGACCACCCTTTATATATACACGTACTTACTTTCATACACACACATGCGCGCGCGCACACACACACATATCCATTGATATAATAATTACTTACATAGGTAATTTGGTAATTTGGAAGAAAATGACAGTCGTTTAGACGGTCAACAATTAGCGGTGAGGATACAATCACAAGCACTTCACAGTCTAAACTGTAATTTACGTTGTTATTAACTCCACGTGACTTATTGGCGAACGTTTATGTATGATGACAATGCAAGATTATCATGTTCTATCTGTAAATACTGTAAATTTCACATAATTCACGACCATCAAATACAGCATACAGCAGATTTTTTAAGATGTTCTAGAACGTAAATAGATCGTTTGTTCTGATAAACGCATACCTTCTCCCCAAAACGATACAGCATAGACGCAGCAGTCTGTTTATTTGAAATCAGAGATAAAGCAGGAAGTTTAGGCAGTATTATTGTGTAAGCGGTAGGTATCTCTGCTCGACGATTCTGGAATAGCTTTATCTCAACCTATTTCTGAGTCCCAGACTTATTTCCTATTCACTTCGATGTTTTGTTAGAACAGAACTCAAATATCAAACTGAACTATTATTTCAGAAAATTACAACACTGATTGGCTTGGACTTACATCCATGGGTGCCTCAAAAATGAACCCCTCATTGCAAGACTACGTCTTAACTAGTACATTGTTTTTTTAAAATTTCATCTGCAGACAGGGTTTGTGGCTATGGAAGTGGAAGATCTTATGATATCAGTGGCATTGATATTATTAACGTTCCTTTTCAACAGTTGCATGATTACCAATATCTCAATAATAAGAACTGGATTGGAATTCCACAGGACCCACGTATCGGAATGGACGGCCTGTAGTGTTTTTACACTGTGTCTGGAATCGGATACGCCAAGGTTGGCGAAAGGAGAGTAGATCAGATTACTGGGAATGAGATGGAATAGTATCAGCTATCTCCAAAGAAGTGTGGCCACTGTACTACGGCAGAGAAAGCAGACAGAGCAGGTTTGTGGATCATAGGTGTGTGTGTGAGAAATTTCATGTCAATCGGTCGGGCTATGCGTTCTCGGATATATGTGTGCGCAACCATAGCACCATATCTGATGTGGTTAACTGCAATCCATTCAGAGCCTCATCTAAGTCTAGCAGCTTGTTAGTTCTAACTACAGAATGAGCCAGTTTTTGTAATGCAGTATTTGTTTTGTTGAGAATATGTGATCAAAAGGGAGGTCATCAATGATAATGAAATCTTACATTTATAGTAAACCTTCCGGGTACTAATTTGCATATTTCATTTCTTAATAATTATTAACCCTTACTAAATCTGATGACACTATCATTTATACCATCCATTTATTATATCATACAAATTATTTGATTGTTTTACATGTAATCAAATACCTAAAGCAGCTAAATACATTATGAAAGTTGATGTGGTTGCAGCTGAGAAATTAACTATATTTTAAATGTCATTGATATAGTTCATACAAACGTGCAAGTTCCTCCTTCATACCTTCATTTATATTAATCAACACCCATAAATTTCTTAGTAATATTGTTGCCACTCATAAATCGGCGATCTGGCAGAATCGTTAAATTATCGGAAAAATGATTTGCGTCGACCGCTTTTATACTTTGTGTTCAAATCTCGTCGAGGTCCAGTGTAATTTAGCCCAAGGCGATATTAAAAATTTGGTTCCATTTATCAACTACGACAACCTGTCAAGAATTTTAGCCTTTTGAGTAAATCAGAAAGGAATATTGATATCACATATGGGTGACAATCATTAGTGCTGTTCATAAAATATCTTAGTTTTATTGAAAGCACATCGAGATAGCTTTAATCTTTCATAGTTCCAGAGTTAATAAAATAAATTGCCAATAGGGCACTAAGGTTGAATGAATTTGCTGTCTCTTCAATCGCCCCCACTCCAACAGAAAGTATTATGAATGCTGCTATTCATACAGTCTGCATTAAATATATCATAAAAAAACATATTTTAGTTGCATCTACATATTCATTTTATTAATACATTTCAGTGGTGGTTCATAAAGTTAATGTATGTTATCGGTTGACTGTCATTCATTTTTGCGCACTGTAGTCTTAAGGAAATGCACAATCATAGA
>NC_042999.1:34121240-34146240 GCF_006345805.1 Octopus sinensis | reverse complement strand
GCCTTATTTACTTTGGTTAACCCCGACTCAACTCGGGACCTACATATATATATATATATATATATATATATATATATATATATATATATATTATCTATATATATATATATATATAATATATATATGTGGATTCACTCACACCGTGTGGAAACTTCGGCAAGTTCATTAAATTCGCAGGCCAACCAGACCCTCGTGAGTGGATTTGGTAGACGGAAACTGAAAGAAGCCAGTCGCAAATAAATATGCATGTATGTATGTATAAATATAAATATATATATATATATATATATATATATGTATAGAGAGAGAGAGAGAGAGAGAAAGAGAGATAGATAGATAGATAGATAGATAGATATATACGTACTTCTATCTATATATGACAACCCCCATATACAGACCCAGACACACACAAACACATATCTATGTACACTACCTTTCTTTTTAATTCTCTCTCTCTTTCCCTTTTACTTTGCATATTCATCCTATATACATATGTAGACATGTGTATCTGTGTATATGTGTATATATATATATATATATATGAAGTTAGAAAAAAAACTGATATGAGGTAGTGTATGTCTGTGTGTGTATATTTGCATATGTGAGCGACAGAGAAATGCTATGTGTGTGAGAGAGGAAGATCGAATCCGGAGAGTGATGGCATATGTGCACGTGTGCAGCACAATTTCTGTAAGACAGTGTGAATGTTAACGATACTAATACATAAGGCGAATGGAATGGCATAGATGTATGCTGGCTGGTTGACATGAGCCTTGCTTCAGCTTCGCATGTCAGTGCATATTTAGTACACACCTGTTTGAACCTATTCAATTAAGTAGTATTCTAATGGAAGCAGAATGCAATGCATGCGTGCGTGTGTATATGTTTTCTCGTATGTGCACGCGCACGTCCCTTTGTGTTTTATCGTGCGTTTATATGTGTGCACATGCGCGTGTAGTATTCCGAAGAGAGCATGGAGCGAAGTGTTGTACAGCACACAGTATCAAATGACAATGAAATTTAATAGATGGACGTATGAAAGAAGGATGTGTTGACAAATACATATAAGCGGGCGGTAGTGGCGAAAGACAGGGCGAGAGAAAGAGAGAGAGAGAGAGAGTGAGAAAGAGAAAAAGAGAAAAGAAGGTGTGAAAGAGAGATGCTGAGAGAGAAAGAAAGAAAACAGGTATGATTATATATATGTGGTATATATACACATATATATTTATCTCTCTCTCTTTCTCTCTCTTTCTTTCTCTCTCTCTCTCTCTCTATATATATATATATATATACTGAGAGCGGGAGATGTGCGTGTATGTATGTGTTATCACGGGAATAAGTCTATGCTTAGGTATCTATCTATCTATCTATTTATCTATCTATCTATCTATATATATATATATATATTATATATATATATGTGTGTGTGTGTATGTGTGTGTGTGCGTATACATATGTATGTACACATGTGTATATGTATATGTATGTATATATATATATATACGTGTTTGTGTTTATGTATCTCTCTCTCTCTCTCTCTCTCTCTCTATATATATATATATATATATGCATATATAATATATATATATATATATATATATATATATATATATATATAGATAGATAGATAGATAGATAGATAGATAGATAGATAGATAGATATATACATACATACATAGCCAGATAGATATGTATATATATATGTATGTGTGTATATGTGTTGTGGGTATGCACGCGTGCACGTGCGTGCACGTGAATATTCCCGCGTACTTATATTTCTCTTTTGAAGTTTGTCTATATATGCATGATTAATAGTATTTTATCTACATTTTTTTGCGAAAAATTTATAAAGGCCTATATTATGCGTGGGAATAAATATTTTATTGTATGCATATTTAATGCCAGCCATGTGAATTATATTTGTTTGAAAGATGAGTCAATACTAGCAAAAACATTTTTACAAATGTAAAATTGTTAGGATACGAAGAATAAAGATTTCAAAACCTAAACAAAAACAATTAAACGACTACAAGTAATCTCACTTAAATACGGCGCTTACATGGATCGCAACATGTTTGCACACACTCAAATAAAAAGAACAAATAAAGAAACTGTGGTAATTGAAATTTGTAAAAACGAACTGTTTTAAAATAATTCGCCTCTGTATTTATTAAAGTAGTAAAAAGATTTGATTGGCTGTGGAGAGTAAAATGATATTTGATACTGAATATGAATCTTTATAAATATCTTTAAAATACTTTTGAGCTTCAGAGTGTTTATTTGGTTAATATAAGAAAAAGATGTGGGTGGTGGTGATTTGTGATTTGTACACCACAGGGAAGAATTAAACTACGATGGAAGCGACAAAAATGCAGATAATACCATATCGGCCATTTGCGGAAGACATTCAAAAATCCAATTGCAAATCTGCCGGAGATATATTTTCAGGGATTTCTTTCATGTAGTAAACTTCTTCAAAATTACAAGACGTCATATGTCATACACATGAATAGTAAAGGAGGTTAGATGCTAAAAATGACAACAGAGAATCATGGAACGCATACTCATAACGAAACGATGTCCAGTCGTAGAGCTGTACAAGCCAACGAGTTCGCTAAAGTCAAGAATGGAATATGTAAAATAAAGCTTGACCTTGCAATAGTCGAAATACTAGAGGAGCGGTCGTATGACTATTTCTTAAAAGCGGAAGGTAGTACTGGTGTAGAGAACTGTACCATTCCTATATGTCGTGGCTCTCTCAGACAAGCCCACATTTTCACAGTCAGTCACTTTCACCAGCTACGTTGGAGATACGAATGTATCAGGCGTAATCGGGAACCCTAAATATATATTTTTTTATTGCCCACAAGGGGCTAAACATAGAGGGAACAAACAAGGACCGACAAAGGGACTAAGTCGATTACATCGACCCCAGTGCGTAACTGGTACTTTATTTATAGACCCCGAAAAGATGAAAGGCAAAGTCGACCTCGGCGGAATTTGAACTGAGAACGTAACGGCAGACGTAATACGAATAAGCATTTCGCCCGCTGCGCTAACGTTTCTGCCAGCTCGCCGACTTAACCCCAAATAACACAAAATTACAGCATGAGCTATACAATTCTGCTCAGAAATGCGTCACCTATTCCAAGCGATCAGATATCAGACTAAGCATTCAGAATGTGAAGGACGCTGGACAATACTTATTTCTTTACTATCCACAAGGGGCTAAACACAGAGTAGATAAACAAGGACAGACAAACGGATTAAGTCGATTACATCGACCCCAGTGCGTAACTGGTACTTATTTAATCGACCCCGAAAGGATGAAAGGCAAAGTCGACCTCGGCGGAATTTGAACTCACAACGTAACGGCAGACGAAATACCGCTAAGCATTTCGCCCGGCGTCCTAACGTTTCTGCCAGCTCGACGCTGGAAAATACCACCCTGTATTCACAGTTAGTGAGCTATCTGCAAATTTATGTGTATAATGATGCCTTCATTTCGTGTTCATATTACATCAAATATGTACAGGGGACCCGGTCGATTGGAATCTGAGATCATTTAAGCCAGAAAAGTAAAAAAAAAAAAATTGGAAATCCTGTTAGTCCTGTGTGGAACAACTGTTTCCAGTCAAATGGAATACTTTCCCCCTCCACTACTAATGTGCACGCATTAGTGTAACACTAAAACTAGACCGCAAAGCTGTCCAAGGCTTTTACACCAAATAGAAGAAATTTAAACAACTGATGAGCGACTGGTGGAAAAATTGGTGAGGCTCTACTCCTCACAGCGAAGGTGATATTTATACATTCGCACACACATACACATACACAAATCTAGCATCTAGCTCTATGCATATTAGTATATGTTCCAGCATCTTAATCTAGAATAAGGGACCATTACTGTATCCGCTCTGACTTTCAGTGACACTTTTCTTGTTCAAATTTCTTCGTGATTCAAAATACATAAATATAGATTCAAACAAAAACACTGAGATAATCTTTTTTCTTTATCTGACATATCAGTTGAATACCCAGCAGGGCAAGAAACATAAGGACGTCTAAACGCAACTCATTCATAGAAAGCAAACGTGGATATGAAATGAAATAAACTAAAATTAATGGTACTTCCGCAGATTTTAGCTAAAACAAATAACGGTGAACATATATATATATATATATATATATATTATATATATATATATATATATATATATATATATATATATATATATATGGTAACAGGCAAAGAAAGAAGCGTATATACACGAATTTCCGTACAAATATCCACACATTAAATATAGCATGCTCAAGCTGGTGAATTCTTACAATCGTTAGCTTACCCAGTAAATTGCTTAGAGGCATTTCGTCCGATTTAACGCTCTGTGTTGAAAATCCGCTGAGGTTCACTTCGCTCTTCATCTTTCAGGGTTGATAGAATAAGAACCAGTCGAGCACTGGGGTCGTTATGATCGCCTAACACGCACCGCCAGAATTGTTCGCCTTGTGACAAAATTTGCAATTATTATATGTGGCAATTACTTTATGTGTGGTAATTATTATATTTGGTAATTATTATATATGGCAACTGATGTATACTGATAAATACTTCCTCCATCAACTCTCAGTTTCAAAGCTCATTGATTATGTAATTTAATTGTGGTTACTGTACGAGTCCTTAACAGTGTTGCCCTGCAGCATTTAGTTTACATGAAAACATCCAATCTCATATGGCCAACCTTGTACGACCTTCTATCTCTCTATCTTCCATGCCTTCACTAAAACAATAAGAAAATACTTTGGCTACAACCACTGCTAACGTGCAGTGACTAATTGGTATTACTACATACGGCGAGCTGGCAGAATCGTTAGCACGCCGGGCGAAATGCCTAGTGGTATTTCGTCTGCCGCTACGTTCTGAGTTCAAATTCCGCCGAGGTCGACTTTGCCTTTCATCCTTTTGGGGTCGATAAATTAAGCAACAGTTACGCACTGGGGTCGATGTAATCGACTTAATACCTATGTCTGTCCTTGTTTGTCCCCTCTGTGTTTAGCCCCTTGTGGGTAATAAAGAAATAGGTATTACTACATACTGAAGATTTTCTTTGCTTGTATCGCCATTCTTTCGAATGCTCGTTGCCGCATCAATGATAAAGTAGCTTTTGCTTCTTTCTCGAGTTTGTGATCCACGGTGTATTGTTCGTTTTAAACCTTATAATATTAAGATAAGACAGCGGCAATGAGTTCAAATATTTCCTGGGAAAAGAACCTAGTGATCATCAACGTGTTTCTTTTGCCTTCAAATTTATGTTTCTACGTGCCTTCTACAGGCATCACTAAGTCAACAGCTTGAAATTCAATACTCTCTGTGTTTCTGTCTCTTCGCCTCTCTCCCTCTCTCTCTCACCCTCTTTATCTCTCTCTCTATATATATATATATCTGATCATACACACACATACAGACACACACACACACACACAATTATGTATCGAGTCATCCAATAAGCAATGTGGTTTTTCAAATGCATGAAATAAAATTCGGAGTGGGGCGGAATAATCTACCTGGATCGTCTGGTAGTAATTTTACATTCTACTTATTCTTAGTGCAAGTTTCGAAGTGTGGAGTTCGATTTTAACAATTATTTTTTTCAAAGCTATAATGGAAGTGACAAAGGAGCATATTCGGTACATTTTGCTTTATGAGTTCAATAAAGGCAACAACGCAACGGAACGCGCAAGGAATATTAATGTGGTATATGGGGATCGGACAATAAGCGTAAGCCAGCGTCAACGGTGGTTTCAGAAATTCCGAGCCAGAAACTACAGCCTAGAAGAAGAGCCTCGTCCTGGAAGATATCTAGAACTCGATGAGGACGTCCTGCAAACCCTGGTGGAATAAAATTTCATCGTAAATGTTGAGGAACTGGCAGGGAAGCTTGGATTTGGTCAGTCAACCATTCTTCGACACCTGTGTGCTATCGGAAAAGTTAGCAAATTGGGTCAATGTGTTTCTCACAAATTTTCCTATCGTATGCATGCGCAGCGAGGGAATGTGTGCTCTTCCTTGCTGTCACATCTTACGAATGAACTTTTTTGGACCGAATAGTAACTGGAGACGAGAAATGGGTCCTCTATAAAAATGGCAAGCTTCGAAAACAGTTAGTAGGGAAAGAAGAAACACTGGTATCCCAGGCAGAAGAAGGTCTTTACCCCACGTAAGGTGTTGTTATCTGTTTGATAGGATATGAAAGGTTGAGTCCACTTTGAACCAAATGATAACAAACTCAAACCAAACAATAACAAAGGAGTTCTACTTTGAGCAGCTTCATCAGCTTATGTCAGCGCTAGGAAAAAAAGCGACCACCTTTGCTTTCAAGGGGAAAGGTGTTCTTCCATTAGGATAATGCTCAGCCGCATACAGCGGGGGTAACATTCCAAAGGCTGGAGAAGTTTGAATGGGAAATCCTTTGGACGGAAAAAATATGAATTCTCTAGTCGCGGTCAGAACAATACAAGTGAATTATAGAAGAGGGGCCTTGCACGGCTACCAGAGAGATGGACCAACCTTGTAGAAAATGAAGGAGAGTAAGTTTTAGATTAAAAAGCACTTTTTTTATCTTAATTTTAAAAAGTAAAAGAAGTATAAAATATAGCATTATCTATAAAATGATCCAATGCACACACACAGACACACACACACGGACACATGCACACATATACACACACTCACACACACACACACACACACACACGCGCATATATATATATATATATATATATATATATATATTAGGAGAAGTCAAAGATTTTTCGCACTGTCGCAAACATTTCCGGTAGGTTAAACACAATTGTTTTTTTCCGCTCGCGTGATAAAATGTGATTATCTTATGGTTCAGTTAATGGATTTGATGTTGATCGCACCACTTTTTGTGTTACAGAGTAAGCACGTTCACTCAGCTGCCAGTGTGTACCAAAGAAGGAGGAAGATCAGTGATCTGATTTTATAGTCTGAAGGTATTTGAGGCGCTGAAGTACTATACGAATATCCTGCTCTACCGCGTAGAAGTATGTATGAGTAGGTTAAAACTTTAAAAAATGGTCGGATGAGCATGATGCACGATTTAGGAGCAGAACACCGATCACCCACATCCACTGCCCGAAGATTCAACAGGTTCGAGAGATGGTTCTGGGTGATCGACGCGTGATCAAATGTATTGTCTCCAAATTAGTTACGGTTCTGCATAAGGAGTTATCCACAGGCTTTGCTTTTGTAAAGTTTGTAGGAGATGAGTTCGAAGAAATCTTACCGAAGCTTATAAGCGTAATCGTATAGACATTTGTCAACGCTTACCTGACCTTTACTACGACGAATACGAAGCTTTTCCGGAGAGAATAGTCGCTGAATATCACTTTGAGCCAGAATCCAAAATGCAGAGTTTGAGGAGGAAATATCCGGAACAGCCAACAAGAGAAATCCAAGACTCAACCTTCCGCAGACATTGTGTTTTTTGCCTTAATTTTGTTTCTGCCATTGTTCGGTAGCACACCTCCCTACGTTTTGGTAGCTTGCATTCCTTGTCTTATTTTTTTTCACTTATTTGTTAGTATTTAATCACATCTTCTCTACATACACCTCGATTCTTATAAATGCACCGAAGTTCTAACACTTTTATTTCAGTGTCTCTCTCTCTCGGGTGACGTTGCAAGTTTTTGGTAGCTTTGCCTTGGTAGATGTAACTCTGGTGCATGTTAAGCTTAAATTCCATTCTGATGCAATCACGCCTACATTGTATGCGTGAGTGCTTATAGCTGTTGATCATTTTTGATATTTATATAGAGGAAATAGTTAACGGTTGTTTTCATTCACCTTGTATCCACAATTTGTTTCATACAGGAGCTTACTTAGAGGAAACGGTGCTAAGCAGGATATCAAAGGAGATAATGAGTTCCTGAAAGATACTGCAATTAATATTGTTTAACGTTTATATTTATAGTATCAGTATAGAGAACTGACGCCGTTTTCCAAGGGCTCATGGTGTGACATACAACATTCTTGATAACTGGTGAAAATAAGAATACTTCCAAACATCTCTTTACCCACCTGAAAGGAAGACTACCAAAGGCCGCTGAGAGTCGTTTTTTTCCTGCTGTGATAATCTTCAAGAACCAGCCAGCCTTTTTATTCACAGTTGATTCTAGCATCCATAATATCCATCTTTCCATCCGTTTTGTTCATCATGGAAGATGATGATGAGTAAAGCATGTATGTGTTCCATTAGGGGAGATGCAAGGGCTTTGTGCAAAATGATGTAAGCACGGTATGGGGCTGTTGTCCTTAGGTTATCTCTTTCATTATATTTTGAGAACAAAATCATCATCAGCATTACTATTGTTATCGTTGTTGTTGTTGTTAAGGCGATGATCTAAATAATAGTTAACAACGAGGAAAATGCTTAGCGGTATTACGTTCGTCTTTAATTTCTGGGTTCAAATTCTGCTTTTGATCCTTCGGAGTCGACAAAAAATGTATGAGTTGAGCTCTGGGATCGATGTGATGGAATTACCCCCTCCCCAAAGTTTTACGCCTATTGCCAATCGCAGAAGATTCTTTTTATTTATTCTTTTTATCTTCATCATTATTTCTTTCATTATTATTGTTCTTGTCGTTGTTGCTGTTATTATGATTATCATTAATTATAATTATTATTATTATTAATGTTGATGTTGTTGCTGTGGTTGTTGCTGTTGTTGTTGTTGTTGTTGTTGTTGTTGTACGGAATAACCACAGCGACACTAATGGTATTTAATACGATAGAACGCTGCTTGATCGCTTTAAAAATATCGATAACGACTTTTAATAATTAAGGAAACAAATCCAATAAATACTTTTAAAAATTCTGTAGTCTGCGGAAGCAATACGTGTAAAATTTATTGATAATTATGTGGCATGCAATTAGAAAATAAGGCACATGCTCATAATGTTCAGTTATCTAATATTATTAAAAAAAAATATTGGAGTACGGTTCACATTAACACCACAATCATACAATAACTAAGAAACAATGCAAATACAGACCATATTAAACCAAAAATTGAGAAACAATGTTTATACGACCCTCATCATATAGCTCAATGTGATGTAAATGCCGGATGTGAATTTAACGAAATATATTGCAATAAATAGCGAGTGTATACTACTTCCCCAGCATCAAATAAACTGTTACTTGAGGATAAGGATGGCTGTATAAATAAAGGTCAAGATATTGTTATGAAAATCACGCACATAAAATAGAAAATCTATAAAGTGTCACTTGTGGAATATGTTTATGTCTATGATGCATATTTGGCAGCATAAAACGAAATTACGATGATGTAGTCGATCACATTTCCTGACGATAAAAGACCAGATATAAACAGAATTTTGATTCCAAGATGGTGCCCAACTTAACATGATAAATTATGAAAATCATAAGAATATCAGAAATCTAAACATTATTTTAAAGAAAGACTACAGAACGAATACAGAAATATTGAACATAAAAGATCATATCAGAAATAGACTTATGATGAAACACTTGCAAAAGTTAGCAGATTATCGAAACACCACGAAGGTCAAATCAAAGAACATCTAAAGAATATTGTCAAAACAAAAACTGAAGCGAAATCACACAAAAACATAGATAAAAATGGAACATGAGTAAAAGAAAATTCTAAACACAAAAGTCATGAACATGAGAATATACCGGAGAAAATAAAACAATGAGATACCCAAGACTTTCTATGAATTTACAAATGAACGGCCTAAGATTAAAATTAATGATAAGGTGGAAACAACGACGAAAATCCTGGGCTAGGCATCTTGTACATTATGACAGATTTATTGGTCACTGGTGGAATCGCCACAAAGGAAAATATTCCAACACAGACTCTACAGAACCATGACAAGCGGAATAACAACTTAGGTATTAGTTCTGGGGCGCCAAAGAAAAACGGTGGTGTTGTAGATAGCATGAGAAGAGCTAAAATGTGTAGCTAATATACTTAACAGCATGAGATGCTAATAGACATTTTTAAGATACTTATTGAACTAAGACAAACAACATCTAAAGAAATAGTAGCTTATAAACTGCCTTCCGGCAAATAATACTGTTTTAACATCAATAATATAACGGTAGAAGCGTCTGGTGAAAAATTAACATACAGTAAAGCAGAACACATTATGTAAAAATTAATATAGCTGCAAAGAAATATTCCTCATCAACAAAACCATACCCGCCAACTGTAAAATATGGCGTAGACTGAGTAGCAGGGAGATGTTGTGAGGTGGGATGGCATTCAAGTATCAGTTTTACTATGGATGGCCTCAAGTAGTGTATTGCAGAGAATATCTACAAAGCCCACAGCAAAGTGCTTTTATTTACTAGAGGATATTTACATGACATGTGGTTTACAAAATTGCTCCAATTCAGCATTGTAATGTTAGGAATATTGCTACCAAACTCGATGAGGAAACGGAGACAAGGCACTTACAACAACTTGATAGGAACCAATGAACTATACAATATACGTTAGATGCACACGTACCAAAGAAGAGATTGGATGTCTAAAGAGAAATATAATACATATATAAAAATGCATTAGACTATATACACATTAGTTTTAAATATAAAAAAAAATATAAATAACATACATAAATGAAATATTGCCATTATAACATTCCCCATTGGATGTTAAACGAAATAGCAACCTACTCGGAAAAATACTAGAAAATATATGCATTTAGAATGCACAAACCAAAAGTCTGAAACAGAACGATAATGTAAATACATACAAACATCACGTGAATGTGTGTGTGTATATGTGTGTATATATATGTATATACATGTATACATAGACATGTATGTCTGTATATATATATATATATATATATATATATATATATATATATATAATATATATATATATATATACATATATATACACACATACACACATTGCTGCGATGTTTGTATGTATATACATTATCGTTCTGTTTATATATACGTATATATATATATATATATATATATATATATATCTATATATATATATATAATATATATATATATATTATATATATATATATATATATACACACATACACACATTGCTGCGATGTTTGTATGTATATACATTATCGTTCTGTTTATATATACGTATATATATATATATATATATATATATATATATATATATATATATATCTGTGTGTGTGTGTGTATGTGTGTATGGATGTATGTATATATGTAAAGGGGCCTTATGTAATTAGTAAACGTATAAAAATTTCACTTGAAAACTAGAGCAATATCTATATATTGAAGAGAAAGTGCCAATTCAAACGTCAAGCACGTGCTTGAGTATCGAAATTCAACTTGTTGATCGCTTGGTGTCTTTATGTTTTGTATTTAAAAGAACAGATATTCAATAATGAGAGAATCATATACATAAAAAAAGAAACAGAAATGAAAAATCGTTATGTGCATTGTATTCAGCGAGATAGAGATCATCGTTAAAGAGCGAAGTATTCTGTCGATAAACTAAAGGTTTAGCATATATCTTCGATATCGCATCCCCATCATAGACTTTTGTTCTCATCATTTTAGAAGTAAATATTTTAACGGTATTTTGTGGCAGTTTTTATTTTCGCATGGCACAATAAAAATGTCATTCGACGTTTTTGAAAGATGAATAGATCATTTTAGCTCCACTTTTTTTCTCTTAATTTCCTTCTAAGTCGTTGCAGAAAAATAGAAATAAATATCTTTCGTAAATGAAATCCGTTTTAAAATTCCTTAAATCCTATTAGGGATTGACAGTGTTGTGAACTAGTCAAGGAAAAATCCCTTTGTGGTTGGTAAGTAGAATAAGATACTAACTCTCCAAACCTGACGAAATTAATAGCCCCAAAGCCCTCGACCTATAACGTGCATTCTAACAATGTATAAAATACTAACATCCATCATTACTGAATGAACATATTCCTTTCAGATAGTTTACAACATATTCGCCAATGAACGAAACCTAACGTGGTTATTACACATGTAAAGACTAGCTTTGCAAGTGTAAAATACTTTTTAGTCGACTGACATACACGACACATACTCTTTCTATTGGACGGATCGATTACCAAAAAAGTATTTCATAGTCCTCCCCAAAGAAGGATGGAGAAATATCGGGAAATCTATAAAACTTTTCCGAGTTTTCGTATTTTTCTCTGAAATAATATAAAACACTGGCAGAAAACTCTGATACTGTATTCAAAGGCACATATTGTGAATCCTGGTAATATTGACATAAATTGAAGCATTTTTCAATGTGTTTCTCTATCATTAATTCTGTCTTTTTTCTCCAAGGGAGCTGTTAAATACCACAAGATGTGAGTGCCAGATATACGACATATCAGACAATCGTCTTCTATACGTGGAAAATGTAAAGCTTTTGGCGAAACCGTGGTTTTTAACTATACTAAAACAATTTAATGACGATATTGAGATAGAACTTGACATTGATAAATGTGCTAAATCTTCATAATTTAATAGAAAACTCATGAGGAAGTAATGTATACAAGTTGGCAAGACTAACATAATTTAGTAACTGCACTGACATAATTAAAGAAAAACGTACAGATATTCAGCCAAATTGCCTCTAGCGTCTACAGATGCACGAGTTGTGACTAATAGAATTCTACCGTTGGGTTAGAGCAATCGTATAAGAAGCGAAGAAATAAGTTTAATGTAAGAAGCAGGATTTATGCCACCAATACGCGTGTTATGACTTTTGTAACATTCAACGATAACATAAAAATGTTTATCAATGTGATAAAACTGACGCAAAAAAATACACAAGCTCCTCATATGTCTGGCCCAATCGAAGACGTAGAGGAAAGGATGGAGGATAAAAGTAATATGGACTGAATTCAGGGACCATAAGTTTGACTGAATTCAGGGACCATAAGTTTGGACCCCTGAATAAAGTCATTAATTACAGAATGATCGAACTTTGTTTGCAAGCATGAAATTACCAAAATAATTCCGCTCAATATCGGAAGCAAAGATTTATATAAAGGAACTACGTATCACCGATACTAAGGTGCAATAGATAAAACAGGCGAAAGCGCTATAAATTCAAAGCAAATACAAGCACAGGCCAAATGGAAACTCAGAGCTACATAATAGATGGAAAAAGAAGGAATTACATGCTAAACACCCTACAAGATGTAACGATTCTGATATTGGTGACAATATGATCAACCTACATCTGGACCAGATCTGCCCATTCGAAATAACCAGAGCAACGTCCTTAAAAATGGTAGTGATCTTTTCTCCTATATTTGTAACTCTATATCCGATAAGTTCACCGTCATCAGTTCACCGGTATTTTCTGCAATAAAATAGTTTTTTTAACTATTAACGGTGAGATATTATGGCTATATTTTCTCGGCAAACTTTCCTCACCGTGAACATTCCTGGCGGTGAATTTCCTTCATGGTGAAATTTCTTCACGGTAAATTAGTGGTGGTGAACTCTTCTGCGACGAATTGATAGCGGTGAACTTACCGGTAATCTTGTAGCTCAACGACCGAGACAATTGAACATCTCAAATCTTGTATGATGTTAACCTCAACTAAGTATAATAATTCTTACCACGATAGACGTAAGGCCTGGAGTTTTGTGGGAGTTAGACAAGTCGATTACATCAACCGCAGTACTATAATCTTATTTATTTAATCGAACCCGTCAAGACAAAAGGCAATGTCAACCGGCGGAATTTGAACTCAGATCTTAAATACGGTCGAAATGCTACTAAGCATTTAGTCCGGTGCCCTAACGATTCTGCCAGCACACCACCTTAAGTGAGGCCTAGTTAATGAAATAAAGACATCATCGTTGTTTGGGAATTTAGTATTTGAACTGATCAAGCTATTCACGCAAATACAACAGCTATAGTACTGAACAATCATGTTTGTGATAGGTCTATGAATCCCAGCACACTACAACAAACGTTTGAACACTTAAGTAAATACAATTACATTGAAATACACGGGTAAACAATGTGGCATCTGAAAACATCAACAGCGTTGGGGATAACAGGAAATGGCGATCTTAAATACTATAATGAAATACCATAAGACCTCAGCGCTTAAAAAAAGAAGTTCTTACGAATATATCTTTATAAGGGAGGTGGGAAAAGCAGTTTCAAATTATAAGTCATCTCTCATTTTCCTCCCTTCCTGACCGGCCAGGATAGAAATGTGTGAAACAATTTTGAAAAGCTTTTTCTTCAAAGTGAAAAGATTTTCTTTTCTCTAACTTTTTGCTCTATAGAGTAATTAAAAAAAAAACAGTTTGATCTTCCAGCCCTCCATAGTCTCAGAGAACGTCATAGCCACATAGAATAAGAGAATCGATAAAGGCAATAATCTAAAAAGCAAAGCAAGTCACAAAACACAGAACGCCCGAACATCGTTCAGATTCGGCGACGAACAAAAGGAAAGTAATATTAGCTCTTGTTGACTTCGACAAAAGTCCAGCAATTTTTGTGAGTCGATTGCATCGACTCCAGTTCTCAACTGGTACTTATTTTATCGACACCGAAAGGCAGAGTCAACCTCGCCAACAAATTTTGAACTGAGAAATTGCAGACAGGCGAAATGCCGCTAAGTATTTTACGCGGCGTATTAGCAATTCTGCTAGCTCGCCGCTGTACATGAGTGTTAAATATTATCATATAATAGATAAAATATAATGAACCGCATTATAAATATAACAGTATACTTTTAAGATGCATGGGAAATGTTTTTTGGAGATATACACAAACGAGTGACAAACGGTTAGTTAGGCAGATTAGAATAAATTGCATATCTGCCTACTCGCCAATGATTATAATGAAACTTGGTGTATTTGTCAAAAATATTTAGACAATAAAAGACAAAAACATTCGACGCACTCGGAATGCCTTCACTTCAGCCTGCAATAATAATTAATCTAATCTCTCTCGCTTAAGTTGTTCCTGTATCCTGAATCTGTTTGATTTCATATAATTAGTACTTCGTTACCAGCTTTATGAAGATCTGGTTAATTTTTCGAACGACTATACAAAGTAGGCAGTCGTCGTCGTCGTCATAGTAATATCCTGTGCTACACTTGCCTTAGAGCGGGGTTCGTATGATTCTTCTGCTGGATTTTTCTCTCCTTTTTCTGACACATTTCCATTCCGCTCTGGCTTCCACTACACTCCTCGTTCTTGCTTTGTAGTGGTAGTTGGCGGACGAAAGTGCTTCTGATTGCTGATTGCGCGGACAGACGGCAGAACAATTTCTCATTTTGTGGCGGTAAAAAAATGCAAGGTGCAAGGATTGGCAGAGCGACTCTAGCATTCGATCACCGAACACTTGTTGTGTCTGGTATCAAGCTATCTCTTTTCCCGTCTCTTTTAACAATTTAACTATTTCTATGAATGATTTGAATGCATTTGTCTTCAGTTGTAATAAAACAAAATATAATTAATATAGAAAATTTTTGATAATGAAGATAATTTCTCTCTCTCTCTCTCTCTCTCTCTCTCTCTCTATATATATATATATATATATTATATATATATATATATATATATATAATATATATATATATAATATATATATATAGAGAGTAATGAAATAATCATTACATCACTGCTTAAATAATTTGCACTCAGATATACCCGTCAGCGTCCTTTGTGTAGGACTACGCAAAAATTATTCCATGTACGCCGGATACAAAGCCGCCATCGCCACCATTATCACCACCAAATAGCTATGCTGCTACTACTACTACTACTACTACTACTACTAATACTACTACTACCGCTACTACTACTACTACTACTACTACTACTACTACTGCTGCTGCTACTTCTGCTGCTGCTGCTAATGCTGCTGTGGCTTCAATACTATAGTCATTCTCTATGTAGAAATCCCATATTAATCCTATAATTATCATTCCCCGTCAAAGCCATCGGCAGATTTCCGTCACTTCACACCCACAAACATACCGAACGTCTCTTCTTCTTCTTCTTCTTCTTCTTCTTCTTCTTCTTCTTCTTCTTCGTCTTCTTAGCATGCTTGACGAAATTCTTGGCGGCAAATTCATCCATCATTACGTTCTGTGTTCAAATTCCACCGAAGTTCACTTTGTCTTTTATACTTTTGGGTAAATAAATTAAGTATCAGTTACATAGTAGTGTCGATGTAATTGATTACTCCCCTACCACAAAATCTCAAGGCTTTGAGCCTTAAATAGAAAGGGTTATTATTATTATTATTATTATTATTATTATTATTATTATTATTATTATTATTATTGTTATTATTATTATTATTATTATTATTATTATTATTATTATTGAGTGAGAGATCAGTGCATGCCATCAAAGTGACATTAGGGTTAAATATACGAAGCCCAGTATACACATCATGACTACCCTTCTGATAAGGTTACACCAGGCGCGTGCATCCCAACCATATATGCATGACATGGTGATATCATATGAAAATAAAACAGCACATGACCTTACAAGTGGTTCCCAGTTAGAATTTTCGTCAGTTCGAGTAGCCCATCCCACTCAAAAGGTCCCCGAATAAGGATGGTTTAAGGATGTTGAACGAAACACCCATGTTTCCAGAGGTGAATTATTCAGACCCCAAAAAATCCCTCTCAACACACGGATATGAGGCTCCTCCACTACTTCTGCTCGTGATCAGAGATGCACATATCGTCAGCCACTGAGGGACATGCTCAACTGGTTAAGGTCAAACAACTGACAAGCAAATCTGTGGTATTGAGCAGAATATTTGCTGTAGCCCTTCTTTTATACGAAAACAAAACAATGTACATGGTACCACTTTCAATCAGTTAAAATCAGCAGCCATGAGAGCCATTGTCTGGTACTGTATCAGGGCATTTATTATTATTATTATTATTATTATTATTATTATTATTATTATTATTATTATTATTATTATTATTATTATTATTATTATTATTATTATTATTATTATTATTATTATTCTATGTTTGACTTTTGCTTTATATTTGTACAAGTTGGCTCCAAGTCTCAAGAGACAACAGGTTGAAAGTTAACGTTGTTGTGATGCCTTGTGTGCCATATATTTGGTTGTTTTTCTTTGGTGTTGTACTAGTGGATGTCTAAAAAAAATTATGTCTGTTTTAAACCTTGAGATTACATAGAAAGTATTTTGCGTAGGATTTGAGCATTTACCATGAGCGCTATCTTATGAATTTCTGCCATTTTGGTGTTTCCTGGTATCTGAGTTAGGTAGCAATCAGCCTCTTTTGCTATCATTCCCAGGGCACCTAAGACAACAGGTATTGTTTTAGTCTTCAGGTTCCACATTTTGCTGTTTTCTAGTTCAAGATCTTTATATTTGCTCAGTTTTTGGTTATTATTATTATTATTATTATTATTATTATTATTATTATTATTATTATTATTATTCAGTAGTTTTATTTTTATTTTTATAGCGTGCTTCACTTCACTACCGAGCGCAGCTCTGTGTGCCTTGGGTATGTGCTGTGATTTGTTGTGATGCTCTGATGGTTATTGTATGGAAAGTACTCTGCGTAGGATGTGTGCAGTGCCTAGTAGTACAATTTTCTGTATGATATATGTGTTTGTAAGTCCTGGTGTTTTTGTTATGTATTTGTCTGAATATTTTTTTATCATGCCTAATGCACCTACTATGATAGGAATTGTTTCTGTTTTCAGATTCCACATTCTAGTTACCTCTATTTCCAGGTCTTTGTATTTTGAGAGTTTCTCCATTTCTTTTAGATAAACGTTGTCATCTGCCGGTATTGATACATCAATTAGAAAGCATTTTTTTTCTTCATGATCTTTGACAACTATATCTGGTCTGTTGGCCTTAATTTCTCTATCTGTGTGTATCGGCATATCCCAGAGTATGCTTGCTTTCTCGTTTTCTGTGACCTTTTCTGGTGTGTGCCTATACCATCTTTTTTCTGTTGTTATTCCATAATGTTGGCATAGCTTCCAGTGTATGTAGGTTCCAACTCTGTCATGTCTGTGAATATATTCCTTCTTAGCCAGGACTGGGCAGCTAGAGATAATATGATTTATTGTTTCTTGTCCATCTCCACATATTCTGCAGTTACTTGTAATATTTCTTTTCATTACATGTTTTTGGTAATTTCTGGTGGAGAGGCTTTGGTCTTGTGCTGCAATTAAAAATCCCTCTGTTTCTGCTTTGAGTCCTGAGCTTCTCAACCATTGCTGGGATCTTTCTTTGTCTATTTCTTTTGCGTTTAGTTTAGTGCAGTATTTACCATGAAGGGGCTTTTCTTGCCATCGTTTTATCATGGTTCGTTGCTGTTCTATTTTTAGTTTGGATTTCATTTGTTTTATAGCTTTTGTTGTTTCTTCATCATCTTCTTCTTCTTCGTGTTTATTAGGTGGTATGATTTCTTGTTTGTATTTGTCAGCTTCCTTAAATACTGAGAACAGTTTTTTGTTTTGCTCGTGTTTTGCTGCTATCTGGATCAGTTTTCCTTCCCTCTGAAGTAGGTATTTTTGCAGTCCTATGGTGGTTATTTTATAGTAGTTTTCCAGCTGTATAAGGCCTCTACCACCTTCTATACGTTGTATATATAGTCTTTCTATGTCAGATTTTGGGTGATGCATCCTAGATCCTGTCAGTATTTTTCTTGTTTTCCTATCTATTTTGGACAGTTCATTTCGTGTCCAGTTAAGGATATTGTAGCTGTAACTTATAACTGGGACAGCTAAAGTGTTGATACCTATTATCTTGTTTTTAGCATTGAGCTCTGTTTTTAGTATTGATCTAACTCGTCTATAATATTCTTTTTTAATTTTCTCTTTCATTTGTGTGTGTTGTGTCTTATCTAGTTCATGGATTCCTAAGTATTTGTAAGTTTGGCTTTGGTCTAATTCTTTTATTTCATTGGTTTTATCTAGTGTGATGTTGTTACTTTTAACTAGTTTTCCTCTTTTCATGGTTACTTTGGCGCATTTTTCTAATCCAAATTTCATATCTATTTCTTTGGTAAATCCATGAACTGTCTTTAATAGTGTTTCCAGCTGTTTGTCATTTGCAGCGTATAGTTTTAGGTCATCCATATATAAAAGGTGGCTGATCGTTTTGCCGTAACATTTATATCCGCATCCAGTTCTATTTAGCATATCATATAGAGGTGACAGTGCCAAGCAGAAAAGGAGTGGAGAGAGCGTGTCTCCCTGGAATATTCCTCTTCTGATGGGGATGTCTTTGGTTTTCATGAGTCCCTCTTTTGTTTGGAGATGTAGGACTGTTTGCCATTTATTCATAGAGTGCTCTATGAATTTTATGATTGTTGGTGCTACTTTGTTAATGGCTAGTGTTTCAAGGATCCATGTGTGGGGTATGCTATCAAACGCCTTTTTGTAGTCAATCCAGGCCATACTGAGGCCTTTCTTCTTTCTGTGGCTGTCTTCAGTTACGGCTTTATTAATCATTAGTTGATCTTTACAGCCATATGAGCCTTTGCGGCATCCTTTCTGCTCTTCTGGGAACAGTTTGTTTTCGTCCAGGTGCTTGTTCAGTCTTTGCGATATCACTGCAGTAAATGCCTTGAACATAGTAGGGAGGCAGGTTATTGGTCTGTAGTTTTCTGGTTTTGCTGTTTCATTTGATTTGGGAATTAAGATGGTTTTTCCCCTTCGTGAGCCATTCAGGCATTGTCTCTGGCTCTGCTAGTATGCTGTTAAAGTTTTCAGCCAGCTTTTTGTGCATTCCTGTTAGATATTTCAACCAGAAGTTGGGGATCTTGTCATGCCCAGGTGCCTTCCAGTTGCTTAGTTTTTGCAGTGACCTCTTCAGTTGTTATGGGGGTCCAAAGTTGTTCAGATGCCGAGTTTGTTATTTTGATACTCCTTTTTTTTGGCTATTCGTTCGCCGACCATATTTCTCTCCAGAATTCTTCCAACTCTTCTGCCGTTGGTGCTGCAGTGACTTCTATTTTATTTTTTCCCAGATGTTGGTAGAACTTTTTGGGGTTGGTGTTGAACTTTTTGTTCTGTTCAAAGAAGCGTTGGCGTTTCTCGTACCGGCGGATCCTTTGAGCTTTGGCAAGGATATCTTGCTTCAGCTTTTCTTTTATCTCCGGCAAATCTATTTCTGTGATGTTATATTTGCGGAGCATTTTTGTTCTCTTTTTGTTGCTCAGTAGCGTTGCTTCTTTGCTCATTTCATTAAGAATCGACAGGTCTTTTCTAATTTTTTTTATTTTGTTTTGGATGTTATTTATCCACAGGGTTTGTTTGGGTGGTGGTACTCCTGTTTGGGCGGGTTTGGGTGAGTATCCAGCTTCTTTTGTGGCTGCAGTGGCTGCTGCGTATATCAAGTCATTTAGTTCAGTGATATCACTTTTTTTTGTTTCAGTGGCTAGTTCGGTGACGGCTAGGTTTATGCTGTTTATAATTGGTGTTGTTATTTCGTTTATTTTTATTCTTGGGAGGTATGGTCGGTGGTCCATTTTGGGCTCTGTGGTTTTCAGTTCTAAGATTATTTTATTTTTTATATTATCATAATCATTAGGCTCCCCTTCGTTGTTTACATCGTGTTTGTTGGGAATGTTGCGTTTGTTGTCTTCGTGTTTTACAGTTTCAGTGTTTATATTATTGGGCATTGTTGTGTGGCTTCTATCTACATTTTCCTGGTGTATGTTTTCTTTTAGGTGTTCTATTTCTATTTCTGATATTTTTTTTGTGTTGAGAATGTATCTTCGTACGTTAGCTAATTTATTAGGGTTCATTGCTGTATCCAAGTCTATATCTCTATTATTTTCCTTCCATATTTTATATGTATGTGTTGTTGTATTTTCATTTTTGGGGTAGAGTACTGCTGTGTAGTATGCGTGTAAGATAGAAATGTATTCCTCACGTGTCCATTTACGTCTTTTGGGTTTTATTTGCGGGACATGAGGTACAACGTCCGGCCCATTATTTTGACGGTCGTCATTTTCGTAGGGTACCGTTTATTTCTGTTGTCACATTATTTCGCACGTTTATTTTTTCGTACATTTTTTGTTGTAGGTTTAATGTACGTACCGCTCGATTGTTATTCTTGGGTTGAATAGTATCAGTTGCATTTAATTTCTTCGTAGTTCCTTTGTACATGGTGTTTGAGGTCGGGGATGATCGTGATGTTCCACGCATGTTTACATGTGTTGCGTTAGAGGTGGAGATAATATCGAGTCACAATACATCATTTCGTTTCGAAAATAGTAATAAATTTCAATTAGTATTACTTACTCGGATACAGTCCAATTCTTTGTTAGCAAAACTTTGGCTCCATAGGATGTCCTTGTTTTCGATGTTTGTGGATAGATTTCGGAGCTCTGAATTTTCCTTCTTACACCTTAAACGTCCCCCGGTGTAATTATTATTATTATTATTATTATTATTATTATTATTATTATTATTATTATCATTATCATTATTATTAACTCTATTGCTATTATAATGCAATCTTCTAACCGCTTTCATGTAACTGAGATGAAACCGAGAGGCAACTGCCATGTCTTGTTATTTATGCTGCCCTTTACTGCTTACTCTCGTTTACTGCTCTCTCTCTCTCTCTCTTTCTGTCTCTGTTCCTCTCTCTCTTTCTGTCTCTGTTTCTCTCTCTCTGTCTCTGTGTTTCTCTCTCTATCCTTGTTTCTCTCTCTCTCTGTCTTTGTTTCTCTCCTTCTCCTTCTCCCTCTTTCTCTCTCTTTCTCTCTCTCTCTCTCTCTCTCGATTTCTGAAATACAAACCTAACGATCCTCAGCGCAATATGTAGATGAAATAAATAGATGTAATATGTAGATGCTATACAGATGAAATAATAGTGGGATCACTGTTAGTCATATCGATATTTTTAGATTAGCATCATAGAGGCACTAATATTATGGAAATAGCGATTAGAGAACCTGGAGCAAGTTCATGTGGAAGATAACATCGATCAGCCTCAGAATTCCACTACTTAAATAAACGAGACCGACATATCTGCAGCAAAGAATAGTTTATCTAATTATTCACATATTAAACGCCAACAAAATTCCTGATAGTCTATTAAGAAACAATCAATCATTTTGTATCTACCTTAACAGAAAAGAATATTTGAAACTATATGGCAAATTGAATTATTTCATTCGCTAGAAACTAGAAATTTTGGAATAACCTTGCAGGAATGTAGACTCAAATATGCCTCACGCACGGAGTGAGGGTTGTTAATTTACCATATTCTGAGATATGCCAGTTAACCGAAACAATCAGTATTAGTAAATATAGATGCGTTTTTCCCAAGCAATATTCAGAAAAATGAAACGTATTTTCTTTGAAGTTATATATCTGTTGGAGCAGACAGCCATACATATTTAACAAATTTGAAGAAAATATCGAAATTCAAAGATACAGAATTACAGAGGTATCACAAATTTCTGAATTAAAAATAGACTCAGTTTACATTAAGTTATTTAATTTAGGAAATGCATCTGCATATAAATATATAATTGAAACTCTACCATTTAGATATAGACACCTAAGACAGTATAGAAATAAATAAACCTTCCTCGGTTTCGACGACGTGATCATTAGTTTATGGAATTAGCGTGTAGCTGTGTGTCTCAGAGGCACGTGAACCTTTAACGGCATTCTATTCAACGTGACTTTTAATAGTTGCAGTAAATCATTCCGAAGGGCATCCAAAACGTTTCTTTTGGGAGTGTCGGTTATTAGACTGCAGCCATCCTATGGCGCAGTCTCAGAGAATTTTATTCGAACGAATCGATCCCTGTAATTATTTTCTTTTTAAACCTGGCACTCATTCTTTCCGTTTCTTAATTGGAACCGCTAATTTACACAGACGCAAATGCGAAAACACAATGCATCAAGCGGTGTTGTAGAACAAAGACAAGTAAAGAGAGAGGGAGAAAGAGAGAGAGAAACCCCCCCCCCCGGAACACACAAACAAACACAAATACACACATACGCAAGCACGCACATATATACGACGAGCTTCTTCCAGATTCCGAATACCAAATTCATTCAACTGGTTATTATAAAAGATACTTGTCGAGGATGGCACGCAGTGGGACCTAATCCGACACCATGTGATTGGGTAGCAAACATCTTATTACACACCCAATGACGCTTTATTCCTCTTATGGTAACCAGTATAATGCGATTAAAGTTTTCCGTTATTTTTATATTAATGATGAGTGTTACCAAACTGATACAAATAACACTAATGGTGATGACGGTGATGATGATGACGACGATGTTGATGACGATTATGTTAATGACGACGTCTATGATGTGAATGATAATTTTGTGTTAAAACTATTTCCCAAGATAACTAGCTAAAACTTAGTAAAGTGAGAATCTGCTATATTCAATTCTATTTGATTTCAGTGAATTTACTGTGTTGAATGGTTAAAAGGAATGAGGTCGAACTGGGTTAAGGTGCTCAGGCAAAATAAGTGATATACTCACATATACGTAATGCTATGATTTGTTGTTTTGAGCATATACTTCGACTAGCAACAAAGGAAGGTAATAATACTGATGACTTTGTTTGACAAGACATAAGAGCACTCCTGGCAAAACGACTGAATCGATCACAGTGCAGTATTGTTAGGTATTTTATCGATCTAACATTGAAAGAAAAATGCTGAACAGAAATAAACTATGAAAAGCATTTTATCTCCAGTCTATAGCGTTATGTCACTCAACCACCTGAACAATAAGTATAAAAACAGACAAAATTATTCTATATGATACAGGCACACGTTATAAAGACACAGTACGCAATCTGAGAATAGTCTTGATGATTTAAGTTGGTAACAGTGTAACCGGTCGAAGGACCTAAAAGATTTTAAGCTACTCAATTGGCGTGCATTGTAAATAGCTTGTCATTTCGGACCGTTTCTCTACGTCAGAGAGAAAGGAACAGAGAAGGTGATGATGTTGCGTGCACTGTTAGCAAATATGTTAGAGAACTTATATAGACTAGCACATTAGCTTGGAGTGTAGTTGTTTCAACTCTATACAACGGCGGGAAAGTTGAGATGTTATATTATTACGGTTAAGAAAGGTAGGTTTATCGCCAAGGATTAAGTTGCCACTTCCTCAAACTACAGTATTGTTTAGATTGTGATAACCCATTAGCTACCTAACGTTAAAAAAAAAAGAAACTATGTGAGGCATTGTGTATCTAAATTTCACTCGAGTATTAAACATTTCTTTACCTCAATATTTGGTTTTGTTTCATACACATTTAAAGAATTACGAAAGTGTTTATCCAAGAGCTGAATAAAAGTTTATGGGCTTTCGTCAGAATCTCAGGAAGTATGTAAACTTGCATGTGTTTCAGCAGGAAGCAATTGCATATTTTGCAACGATTGCATATTAGGGTAAACATGATATATCTTCAGTGGACTATGCTGTATCTTCCCCAGTCAAAGAGCTGAGTATTCTACCTAAAACCGAATTTATTGGAACATTCTCCCCAAGTATTGTCGTTTCAACACTCTTATGGAATTGTTTTCGTAACGATTAACGTATAATCGTATAATGTAGCAATATTCGCTGGTGGGGGACGGCTTAACAAATAAAACACGCACAAACACAAACATACATACACACACACACATATATATGTGAATGTGTGCGCATATATATATATATGTATATATATATATATATATATATATATATATATATATATATATATATATATATATATATATTACATATATACCTTTTAATTGTTTAAGACATTTGAATGCAGCCATGCTGCAGCACCGCCTTTAGTCGAGCAAACCGACCACAGGACTTATACTTTGTAAGTCTTATTCTATCGGTCTCTTTTGCCGAACCGCTAAGTTACAGAGACATAACACAC
>NC_042999.1:34093740-34111240 GCF_006345805.1 Octopus sinensis | reverse complement strand
TAAAAGACTCGAGACGCTAAGATATAAAAAATATAAACGAGAATTTCAGATATGATCAATTTAATTTTACAGATATTCTGCCATAGATCAATGCACAAGTCGTTAAAATGTTAAGACATATTAAAAATTCATGAATACACAAATATATAAAAATCTAATATACTTATATAAATAGATGAATGAAATTAGGTTAGAACTGTATTCTAAAAATTAATAAGAATAAAAGTATGTCCTTACATGAAGTTGAATAAAAAAACGTCTTCCGAGGAGCAAATAAACAAGCATCGTAGCGTTGAGGTTGGATTATTTAAAAAAATGTAAATAATACGAGAGAATCATTAATCCTATTTAGGTAAACTGTTGGTAGTAATCCTCTTACGGTCGTTTCAGGAGTACAGTAATCCATAGATTTTAAGTGTATTTTCATTCCAATTTTTGGATTGATCACTAGTGATGGCGACGTTATATCCCCAATCACCTTGCCCCACAGCTTCACACTCAACACGGAGCCTATATCAACTGTTTGGAGGAGGTAGAGCTGCCCTTGGTCAAGAGAGTGGCTGCTAGAACACTATATATCTGGCGACACGACTCAGCACCATGCCACACAAGCAAGAAATCCAGTCTTGGCTGTCATACAATTTCTGTCACCACATCTCCCCTAACATCTTGCCACCTAACGTCTAGGGCGCAGTTGAGCAACAGACCGGCAAAACCCCTTGTAGCACCAAAGATGAACGGAAGGCAAGGATAACGGCATCATTTACCAGCTTATACAAAAAGACCGTCCAGAATAGTTCCGAAGTCTTCTGTAGGCTGTGGTTAATGCTAATGTCGATTTTATTGCATAAATATACTCTCTAGTATTTGAAGATAGTTTTATGTAATTTTGAAAATATGAATGTAAAAATGAGATGTCAGTGTCATTTTCATTTTTGCGTAATTTAGACAACAGTTTATCAACGCAGCCAATACATACATACATACATACATGCATGCATACATACATACATACACACACACACACAAACACACACACACGCATATTTATATACGTAAATCCAAGTGTACAGAACTATATGGCCATTTCGGCTGATTCTACCAATGACTTTCGTGCCAGGGATTCAACGGAATGTTAGGTAACACTCCGATTATATGACCCTGCGCTCTTCAGATGTAGCAGTTATGTAATGAAATATAGCGACGTCTGAAGAGCGCAGTGTTACATTCATTCCATAACGTCTGCATCTGAAGAGCGCAAGGTTACAATGGCACTCTATTGAACCCCTGATGCGACAACTATTGGTAAGATCAGCTGAAATGGATAGATAATAGTGTACATTAGTGTAATATACTCACTCTACCGACAGATATACGACTTCATTTTTGCCTGATTTATGAACTCTTAGACAGATTATGCACACACACAAATACACACACACACACGCACACACAGACACTCACTCACATATATATAGTGTGTATGTGTTCCATTTTGTACATGCATATGTACATGGTACATCAATAACTTTGTTGTGCCTGTTATCTTTCGGAATTACGCTGCCCAGGGAGACGATATGATGGTTTCAATGTGTTGATATTAGAAATGCATTTCCCATAAGAACACTTGTGTATTATCTGTATTTCGAAATGAAATGATTATTGCCTATTGTCGTTTTATCGTTGATACCATTTCCCTTAATGATATTTGGTTTCTATGTTTTGTTTCTATGATTACGTAATTTATATTACCATATAAATATACTGTTCAAATATAGACTTCTTACGTATATTATAAAAAAAGCTTGAATTTCTAGCTAGCGATAAAAATGTTCTTTTGTGTTATCATTAATCTTCTGCTTCTTTCAGTCATTAAACTGCGGCCAACCTGAAGCACCGCCTCCAAGAATAGTGACCCATTATTTATAATTTTTAAAGAAGTGATCCAGTATTTATAATTTTTAAAGCCTTGTATTGTTATATCGGTCTTTTCTGCCGGACCGCTAAGTTACGAAGACGTAAACACACCGGCATTGGATGTCAAGCGGTGTTGGGTGAGTTGGACTGGGTACAAACATTGACAAAATGACACACATGTACAGATATATAGATATCTACAGTGTACTTCTTTCAGTTTCCGTCTATCAAATCCACTCAGTGGATCGTGTTTGGGCCAAGGCTATACTAGAATACACTTTCCCAATATGCCGTGCATAGGACTGACCTCGGAATAATGTACTTGAGAAGCAAGCTTCTTACCACATAGCCACGCCTGCGCCTATATAGTAAATACTAGAAAGTATATTACATTGTAGTTATAATGCTGTTGTCGTGGATGGTGTTTGTCTGCTTGAACACACCTGAAATCAAGAATATTTCGGTCACTTTATTGGATTCTACGAATCATTTCCTAAATGAGGTTGTAAATTGTGTGTTATTTGATTGTTATTTGTAGCCGATCGAGCAACCAAGTGAAGACTCTCCCGTTGTATCAACAGCTTGTTTTTTCTGCTCAGAGATTGAAGTTACAAATTCGTAATCTCCTATTGTACAATTTCAGATGAAAATTAATTTCCGCTATAATTATGTGCAGTTAGAACAGTGACCTACTTTATTCATTATATTAGTTCATTCACAGAGAGGTCTTTGGGTAGGATATTGTATAACGTCTAGCGAGTGGAAATGTTGCCAGCTCATACACTGTTAGAGACATTGGATTTCATTTGGAATCAATAAGTTATTCGTATTCGTTTCACTGCTCGGAGAACTAAATAGACGTCATAATCTTGTAAGAATCCCTCGATAGGAGTAGCAACAGAAAATTGAAGCGCAAATGTAGTTTCAAGTAACATAAGCGTCAACTTGTATTTTTACAGCTAGATTCTCGCTTAACGACGAAGCAGGCAGTAGATCCAGAAAAATCAGTTCCTTCTGAACTGATACTTATGAAATGCTTCATCTTTCCTCATCGATTATTCTGTCTGTCTGTCTCTACCTCTCTTTCATCTGATCATGTGTCTCTTATTATTACCCTATGAATACAAGAGTTGCTAAAATGGATCTGGGATTGATCCATTTCGATTACAACAGATTGAAATCTGGTTTGGCATAAATATTTAGCTAGATGCATCATCTTCCCTAATAAATTTCTACATTTTTACACACACACAAACTCACACATACACACACACACACACACACACACACACATATATATATATATATATATATATACATATGAAAGCATAACATATATATATATATATATATATAAGTAAATTAAAAGAGTGTAAAAATATGTGAGGTGTATATATGGTGAGTGCGTGCGAACGTCTTCCTGATAAAGAGGGATATTACTTACAAGGATGAGTTAAACTTTTAAATGTTTTACTTTACCGAAAATGTGCTCCAGAAGCGGCCATGGAATGCACTTCCTCTAATAACGGGACTTTATCCTTAATACTTAATTCTAAATATTTTTTTCTATATGTTCTAGTAATGTTGTTATTTGCTCTCTGAATTGTCTTACCATTTCTTGCAGGTCGATGACATGGAAGCCTTCCTACTGCTATATATGTTTTGGATATGTTGTATAATTTGTATATGTTGCATCTATTTCTATTTCTCTTAAAGGGTTCTCTTTCGTTTGCACTCACCATAGTTACACCTCCCATATGTTTACGTTCCTTTAATTTATATTCAATTTACATAAGCTTATATATATACAGATTTATATTGATCTATATTAATATGTATCAATGTACATGTATTTTTAAAACTGTTTAAAAAATTACGTCTAAGTGCTCTCCGTTTAGGAATTTGCTGATTGACCTAAACTTTGTTTCTGAGATTAGCTCTTCAATTATCGTTCATCTAGGACTCATTGCAAGCACTTGTCAGTTACAGCCCATATATCTCGAACGAAAGGTCTGATGGTGTATATGTATGTATATATATATATAAACACACACACATATATATATATATGTATATAGATACATTGCTGCATTCTTTGCTAACCCTGCATAACCTTTGTTTCAAACAATAATAATAGCAGGCCATCAGTTTACTCTTGAAGTGAAGATGCATGCTGTTATTGTGGTTATAATTGCTGAGCATAGCGATTTATAAATATTTTGATTTGTTAAAGTTGCAAGATCTTTCGTCTACAAAGTTCGTAAGGAGTTAAAGACTGAAGATGGATAAGTATCGCCAGTATTAAAATATAAAAAGCATTATAAACACTCTGAAATCATTAGAACACCTGGAGTAATCCACCAAGTTCGACAGACCATTGATTGCAATCCCGGAAAATCCAGGAGGTCAATTGCAAAAGAACTCCATGTGTCATAAGGAACAGTCAGAAATGTTGTCCACGAAGACATCAGATACAAGACGTATATGTTGAGGAAAGGCCAATGTGTTCCAAAAAGGAAAAAAAAAATATCTGCATCACGTCTAAAAGGATCTTAAACAAACTGAAAAATCCAGCAGCAGAAGATTTGATTTGGCTTTTCTTAAACTGAGAATAATTGCGACGGAGATCAAAAAGTTAACAGAAGAAATGACAGATGGTTATGTGCAGACCCTTCTGAAGTTCCAAGTATTATTCATACAAAATCCCCTGCAACTGAAATAATTTTAGGGATTGTCAGCAATAAATTCCTTAGAATTAACTCGCCTACATTGAGGATCCGGAAATACTTGTTAAACACTGGATAGACGGTGTATGCAATGGAAGGCCATATTTGTTTCAGTAAGATTCTGCACTATCACACATGGCTGCAGTAACTCAGGAATGGATGGCTGAAAATTTTCATGATCACATAGCCCCTAACATTTGTCCTAATTCCTCAGATCCCCATGTGGGACTTTCTTGAAAGGGAGGTCAATGAACACGCCCATAAAACCAAAGATTCTTTGAAAGCTGCCATGTTCAGAGTAATGTCCAAAATGAAACACGACCAATTGAATCGAGCAGGTATATGATTTAAATCTTGTATAGAAGCAGTTGTTGACGCAGAAGTAGCTTTATTGAATAACATTATAGAACAGAAATTCTATTTTTTTCCTCAGAGCATTTTTTGATAAAGTTATTATCTGTTATCATATATCTGTTTATATAAACATAAATCTGTCCACACAATATCTTACGCACACTTTATTATCTATATATTATATTATATATTATATATATATATATATATATATATATATATATATATATATATATATATATATATATATATATATATATAATATATATATATATATACATCTGCGTGTATGTGCGCAGCATACATCTATACATATGCAATGTGGAGTGTGTGTATACGCATATACATTTATATATGTTTTATATTTATATGTATATACATAATATATGATATATATACATATATATATAGATTATATATTGTTTTATATGTATATGATATAAATAATATATGATATATATATATACACATGCATATATATATATATATATATATATATATATATATACACATGCATATATATATATATATATATATACTAAATATATATATATATATAATATATATATATACTATATCATATATGTATATGTTATTATAATTATTGTAGGTTATCAGCTGTAACGTTATAAATCAAATGAAGGATGATCACAAGGTGCAGTGGAGAAACTATACACAACCTTTGACTGACGAGAAGTTTTAATCTGAAGGACCACATTTAAAAAATATTTTGCAACTGATAGTACTTAATTGAAAGATTCTGTGTTTGATTATTACTATTATGTAAATTTGTAGTTCAACAAAAAAATTACAATTCATGGATCTGGATCGGGACTAGCATCAAAACAACGCTCACGCGCCTGTGCATACGAGGACCGTCCAGATTTTCATGAATGCTATATGTCGTTGAAGTTACCCAGTTTGTTTTATTTCCTCTTTGTATATACAGAGATATACTTCAACATAGTCTGCAGCAGAAGTTTATGTTTTTGTCCTTTGCAACACGTAATCTTTGAATTCTGTTTAAAATTTCCGGTGTACAATTTGTCACCCACTTCCTCACGTGAATTTACACGTCGTTTGTTTGATGGAATTTTTTGACGTGACGACTATGCCACATTGAACGAAAATTTTAGACGTGGGAAGGCTTCGGCTCTGAGCTGTACACAAGATGGAAGACACTTGATCTGCACAATGTATCGATATGTGTTTGCCTAAGTTTTTCTATGTTTCTGAATGTGTCACTCGCTGTCGACGGCAGAGCAACGTTGTACAAAAAGAAAACCAAGAAAAATATAACATTTCTTATCACTCAAATCAGTCATTCTGACATTCTGTACCGATCGAAGTTCTTGCACCTCTTAGGCAATAAAGAAGTTTGAATCTTTACTTCCAAACAACTAACATGTGGTCATGTTCTGTCCTTTACCACCAGATCAGAGAGAAGAACTTTTATTAGCTTCAAACTCTTCCACTTTATCACCTTCAGATTTAGTGTCATGAGCGGAGGTACTTACTTGTAATTACTTTCGTGACACCAAATCTCTCATTATCTATAATATATTGTGACTACAATACACTAATGCAACTAGATCACAGATTGTGACGTCTCTTTCTGCACGAATCAGATAGTGATTCGTGTCAGTGGCCTCCTACCGTAAGATTATTCTTAAGTAAATTTTTTAAATTCGTTCATCTGTGCGCGTTCCTCTTGCCAAGGGTGTTATCTATGTAAACGACGTGTAGCTCCACATTTACACTCCACATTTGCCAAGAACTTAATGACGGATCGTTGCTTCTACTTGCAGACCATTATTTCCCTGAAATGAAGAAGAACAAGAAGAAAGTTACTAAAGAGGAATAGTTTCTGTACGTTCACGTGCAATTTAACGGCCAATCGCAGTTAATAAAAGTTTTGCCTACCTACTTTTTGCACAACTGTGTGTTTGTGTATGCGTGTATGTATATGTAAATGTATATGTATGTTTGCATGTATGTATTTATATATGTATGTATGTATATATATATATATAGGAGAGAGGAGAGGGAAAGAGATGTAAGCATGTATGATTGTATTTATAAGTGTTTTTTCTCTCTTTCTCTCTCTCTCTCTCTATATATATATATATGTATGTAACGGGAAGCTTTATGAAAATAAACAAAAGACGAAGGCAGGTGGAAAACAAACGAACAATTGTATTAGTATGGCGCTCAGGAAAATAAAAAAAACAAGTCTTTAACGTTTCGAGCTACGCTCTTCAACAGAAAGATACACAGAGAGAGAAAAAAAACACAGAAAGAAGGAGAGAAAAAAATGCGTGCAGTAGCTAACGAATCAACACGGCGATCTGATTTCGGCCAGAGGTCAAAGATCAAACATGAGACGCGAGAGCGAAATAAGGGGGAGATAATAGGGTGATAATAAAGGGTTGAGGGACCAGCTAAAAGTGCGTGGGGGTCTGGATTTGTGTGTATGTATAGGGTTGTTGTAGTATTAGTATGTATAAGGGTGTGTGTGTGTGTGTGTGTATGAGAGAGTATTAGTGCGTAGGATTGGTCTGGACGTGCGTATGTATGGGGTTGGTGTATGTATTAGTATGTATTAGTATGTATTAGTACGTATTGGTATGTATAGGTGTGTGTGTGTGTGAGAGAGTATAAGTGCGTATGCGGGGTCTGGACGTGTGTATGTATAGGTTGGTGTAAGTATTAGTATGTACTAGTATGTATTAGTACGTATTAGTATGTATTAGTTGGTGTGGGTGTGTATTAGTATAGCACATCATATGTGATGTGATGTGTAAAGTCATGTGGGTGTAGTGAGGAGAAGAGGGGGAGGGGGGAGAAGGGGAGGGAGGGGGGAAGAAGGAGGGAGAGAAGGGAGGGGAAGAAGAGGGGGAGGAGAAGGGGAAGAGGAGAGGATGGGGGGAGAAGGAAGGAGAGAGAAGGGGAGAGAGGGGCGAGGGGAAGGGGAAGAGGGAGGGAGAAAGAGGGAAGAAGGGAAGGGGAGTAGGGGTGAAAGGATGAAGGACTGAAGAAGTAGGGGTCGGGGGGAGAAAGGATAGGTGAGGAGGGGGGAGGGGAGTTAGATGAGGAGGGGGGAGAGTTGAGACCAAATGGCGTATAAGAGCGAAGAGAGAAGATTAATTCCTGTTCACGGCGCAAACGGGAATCCGGATGGCCTCTGTGTAAGGACAAACCGAACACAGATAGGTGTTGCAAGGAAATGGAGCGGAAATGGCGTGAAACCGGTTGTGTCGTTCGCAAGGTGGATGTCACGAAGGTGTTCCGCGAACCGGTCAGCCAAGCGGCGTCCCGTTTGTCCGATGTACAAGGAATTGCAGAGAGAGCAAGAGATGCAATAGATAATATTGCTGGAGGTGCAGGTGAAGGAGTGGATGATGGGATAGGGTCGATGGTGGGTGCTAGTGAGGCGGGTGGTGTTGGAGAGGTAAGGGCAAGTGGGCGGGAGCAGGGGAACGAGCCGGGTTGGGAGGTAGGGTCAGGGAAGGAGCTATGGACCAAAAGGTCTCGAAGGTTGTGGGCTCGTTTGAAAGAGGGGAGGGGTCGGTTAGGGAAGAGGTGTGAAGTGGACGGGTCGGACTGGAGAGGACGGAAAGCTCGAAGAATGGTGCGTTGGAGACGTAGGGTCGTGGGGTGGTAAGTGAGGGGAAAAGGGAGGCGGGAGACTACAGGGCGGGTTCGGGGAGAGAGCAGATACACGGTCCACGGACCGTGCTCTGGCAAGGGCGGTGTGGATAGTGGTGAGGGGGTATCCACGTAGGGTGAAGTGGTGAGCCATACGTTGAGACTGAGTCTCAAAGTCATGGTCGTCACTACAGAGCCTACGTAGACGGACGGAGGAATTGGGAATAGGGGATGGAAAGCTTGGTGTGTTCTGGGTGGGAGGAAGAGAAGTTGAGGTATGAGTGTGAGTCTGTGTGTTGTAGTGAATTGAGTGGTGGTAAGAGTGGAGTGAAGAATGCTAACTGAAATGTCGAGGAAGGAGACAGAGGTGTTGGAGATAGTGGAAGTGAAGTGGAGGGCTGGTGGATGGAAAGATTGGACGAAGAGAGGAAGGAATCTAGATGTTCGCGGGAGAGTGAGGTGGCACCGATAATGTCGTCAATATAACGACCATATAGTTCAGGAGTGGGACCAGGGAAATTAGAGAATATTTGGGCCTCAACATAGCCAACGAACAGGTTCGCATAGTTGGGGCCATTCGCGTTCCCATGGCCACTCCCGAGACCTGATGGTAGAACTCGCCCGCGAACGAGAAGCAGTTCAGAGTAAGGACAAGTTCGGCCAGACGAATGAGTGTGGAGGGTCAGGTACAGGGGTTAGAGCGGAGGTCAAGAAAGTGTCGAAGGGCCTGCAGTCCTTCGTGGTGAGGGATAACAGTATAGAGGCTTTGGATGTCCATAGTAAAAAGGATTTTGGAGGAGCCGGGAGGAAAGGAGAAAGAGTTGAAAAGCCGGAGAGCATGGTTGGTATCGTGGATGTGGGAGGGAAGAGATGCCACTAGGGGGGCAAGGACACGGTCGAGGTATTTAGAGATGAGCTCCGTGGGGCAGTTACAGGCGGAGACGATGGGGCGGCCAGGGTTGTTGGGTTTGTGGATTTGGGGGAGGAAGTAAATGGTGGTGGTACGTGGGGTTCGCACAATTAGGTTGGATGCGGTGCGGGGGAGACGGGAGGACGAGTTGAGGTCTTGGACAGTAGAGGATAACGTCTGTTGGTAGCTACGTGTGGGGTTAGAGGGCAGAGGGGAATAGAAGGAGGTGTCATTGAGTTGGCGGAAAGCCTCGGCCCTATAGAGGTCCGCGCGCCACACCACTACAGCTCCACCCTTGTCAGCCGGTTTGATGATAATGTCAGCGCGCCGTTGGAGGGAACGAAGAGCCAAGAGCTCAGCCGGGGAGATGTTGAGGCGGCGTTGGCGCCTGGAGAAGTTTGAACCGCTCCAATGCACGCTGACAAGCGCCCGCGAAAAGATCCACTGCTAGGATCTGGCCAGGGGCAGGCGTCCACGGGGATGGTCGGCGGCCCAGGCCAGTGAAGCAGTCGTCCTCTTCGTTGGGTGTGGGTGGCGAGTCGTGGTAATGCGCACCCAACCGGACACGGCGCACAAAGCTGTGGACATCAACTCGCGTCTGGAATTCCTTACAGGATGGAGTGAGGGGATGAAACGCAGACCCCTACCAAGGACGGAGCGTTCAGCCGCAGAGAGGGGAGATCGGGGGGAATGGTAACAACAGACGGAAGTGGAGAAGGGTGGGTGGAATAGAAGTAGGAGGGGTGGTAGGTCTCGTGGAGGTCTGAGGGGGGTATTGGGGAGGTGGTGTGTGGGGGTGGTTGGGCGGGGCAGTAGGGTTAGGTGTAGGTGGATGGAGCCTAACGGGAGGGAAGAAGGGTTGTAGGAGGGGCAGTGGGTTTAGGTGTGGGTGGATGGAGCGTATCGGGAGGGGAGAAGGGTGGTGGAGGAGTTGGGGTAGTGGCGTCGGGTAGGGTGGAATGGAAGAGTGATTGGAGTTACGAAGTTTGGTATCAGAAAGAAATTGATGGAAGAGTTGATTCAAATGGATAATGAAGCGTAGCGTGTTTGGCGCATAGAGAGGCGGCAGAGAGGAGAAGAAGGTGGAGAAAGCAGGAGGAAGAAGGCGGTTGATGGCATGTAGTTTGGAGAGATTGGAGCGAATGGTGGCCCGCATAAGGCGGTAAGATGTGGTGCGGAGTATGGGTAAGATGGAAGAATCCGAGTGGAGAGCAGGGTGGAAGTGGAGGCGGAAACCTTTAGGGATGAGTCGGTGATGTAGGCAGCGGCTTAGGAAAGAGACATGGCTAGAGAAGCGGGTTTTTTTAAAAAGAAGTAGAGAGAGATTAACGGACGGCTGAAGGCAATATACAGGAAGCGAACGTAGATGATCCTTCAAACGGTGATGGAGGGGAGGAGGTAGGACCTAGGATCCGGCATGATGGGATAGTGGAAAAAAACGTTCGAAAAAACAAAAAAAAACCCAAAAAAAAAATTATCGTATGAAAAAAATAGAAAAAAAGGATATATGTATGTATGTATATATATATATAATATATATATATATATATATATATATATATATATATGTGTGTGTGTGTGTGTGGGTGTGTGGTGTGTGATGTATTGAAGTTACAAATTACTAATGTTCTTAGGGAAATCGACGCTATATTGAATATTTTCACGTATTCAACAGCGAGTTAACAAGCGCGAATCATTTAATCCTGTGGCCTACCATTTCCATTAAAATTACTGTCTTTTATATTATTATATATTAGGTAGTGAAGCGAATAAGTGAATAAATTGATTAACATCTTAGATTTCATATGATTTCATAATTCCAAATCCGTTGCAGAGGTTACAGTGTATATATATATATAGGGAGACCTTTACATTATGCATTTCACGGTTTACCGATTCTCCGAGAATATAAGAAATATTTATGCAATATAGTGCTGTTCTAACCAGACGGTCATTCATACAGACATTCCTTCCAGAATCTTAACATGGCTAAATCTAATTTCCTGCTGTATGTACTTCTTTGGATCATAATGACTTCATTATTTAGTTTCTTCTGAAGGCGCGGTTGGTGGAATCGGAATCAATACTGCCGTCTATGATACTGTTTTCCAGTATTTCTTCATGCTTCATTATGTTCCAAGGTTCGGTTTGGAGCCTGCGATGCCTTTGAAACTTTTTCACAGGATCTACAAAATCACTAACATGCATTTACAGAATGCATGTAGTGAGAGTATCATAAAGAGTCGGTAGAGAGGATGCCGTATTTATTTGTTTCCACTGCATTCGATAGTCTATAATCAGCAAATCAAATTTAACTTTTATGCTTCTAACGTTAAACTTATGAACACACCTGTACATTAGCCAATTCAATTACATCGAATAGACTTGACTTTAAAAATTTAATATCCCGATTAAAAGCCAGAAATCATTGCAGCATAAATATTACATTAAATTCTACCTTGCAGAGATATACAAATTGTAAATTTTATCAGAAGTTATCTTTAAACGTATAGAATCTATGTGGCAGATTTGCCCAATAACAATACATAATTCTAAGTCTCCAAAATAAGGGGGTAATGCATTCTAAAACCGATGGATCAGATAAATATAATAAAGATTACCAATTATAGTATAAACATTGAAAAAAAAAAGGATTAGCTTCGAAGGCTACAAAAGGCATATTTTCAAAAGTGTCTACAATCCTTACTAATAGAAGTGATTGCATTTTCAGAGATTGAACACGTTAATCATTGTCGACGTACATACGGACCTATACACACACTCACACCCACACAAAATACACACACACACACACACACGCATACATATATATTTACATACATACAAACAGACACACATTCACACACATACATACATACATACATACATACACACATACATACATACATATTCATATATATATATATATATATATATATATATTATATATATATATATATATATATAATATATATATATATATATATATATATATATATATATATATATATATATATATATATATATATATATATATATATGGTGGCTTCCCCCTCGTTATCGAGTATGCCCATTGCTCGAAGCTTAATCAATGTTGTTATCGTGCAATGCCTATGCAAGAAGATTTTTTTAAAGTGAGGAAAGAATGTACACTGAATCAATCTCACTCACCTAGCAACAGCAGCCATAATCCGAAAAGAAGAACAAGTCAACATCATCGGTAACCACTGAGGCGCAGGTTTTATGTCGGAGTTATCCCAGTTACCTGAGTTACCTTCTCTTAGAAGGATGCCCTAACAAAAGCTAGGAGACCTTCACTCCCAATGGTTTAACCCCGCGCATGATACATCCTTAAGACATTTATTGAATGGCCGTTGACTCTCAAGAGTTCCTCTGCCCTTTGACGGGTTTTGTTTTTCATCCTGCAGGGTGTCCAATAAACACACTCCTCACCAAACGAGGCTTGGTGGGGTTGCCGGTTTAGTCGCCGACGACCCGACCATACAACAGGTTGTACTGGGTTACATGTTACCAGTAGCACTCGAAAGTGACCTGACATATATATATCTATATCATACATACATGCATACGTACGTACATACATTCATACATACAAACACACACAAAGACACACACAAAACACACAAACAAACACAACCACACACAACACACACAACAAACACACAAATATCCGTGAGTGTGACATGTCATCCATTTGTGTGTATTTGTATGTGAATATATATGCCTGGTTCTGTACCTACATATGTATATTTGTCACCCTTGCCAATGTCCCTGTACATATCCAATCTAATACCCGCAAGCCAATATTGAAATACGAGCGCTTAATATTTTATTTAGGGTACTTGATTTTATATTCACAACTGGTTGAAAAAAAAACAATTTGATTTAGTTATAATATCTAAATGTGTAAAGGCAACGAACTGGTAGAATCGGTAGCACATCTGGCAAAATGGTTAGTGGCATTTCGTCCGTCTTTACATTCTGAGTTCAAATTTCGCCGAGGATGACTTTCAGAGGAGAGGGGGTCAATAAAAGATTCCGCGGCGATCATCATTTCGTGGTCAATAAAACAAGTACTAGATGTGTACTGGGGTCTATGTATCCCACCATTACTGGCTTTGTGCCAAAAATTGAAAACAATAACTATTCCTGCATTCACTTTTGAAAACAATATATATTCCTGCATTCACTTTTGAATGGACCTGTCGTGTCCATTCAAGCTCATAAGCTGGTATACTGTTTTCTTTATGCACTCACTATGATGGAGCAAATCAGTCACGTACGGAGAACAAATTATGGGATCATAGACCAATAAACACACACTTGGTCAAGAGTCCCTCCATAGGCACTCATCCATGGGACCATGTAAACAACAACCCTACTTCAATCCATCACACTTACTAATGTTATTATCCTTTGATTCCAACCCTTAGTTCAGTCAATGAATAGCAAACTCCATAAAGATTATCACGTAGCTAGCATCTCAGTAGAGCCTGAAAGATGTATAGATGAAACAGACAGCCATTCGGATATATCGCTCTTTCCATTCCTGATATAGAGGCTATACTACATAATAAATAATAAACATTATGTACGCACACCAATATTAACAAGAATATTGATGATGCATATATACATAGACACACATATGCATACATACATACATACATACAAACGTTCTATCCTGATGACGGAGGCTCGCCTTATAGAATGTTAATGTCATCCATACGGTGCATATTGTGATGAACTACATCTACGAGCAATATTATTATGGATCTCCGACCCCCAGAAACAGCACTTGACTTACAACCCCTTTCCTCCACCCGTGTAATTTCCTCTATCGTTTGTAGTCTCTGTAAGTTGGACCTATTAATATAAGTATCCATATATTTATAATAGAAAATTCACATCTGAAAGCGTCCACACTTAGCTTTCTCTCGTTTTGCATATATATATATATAATATATATATATATATATATATATATATATATACCGGAGTAAACACATACATGTGAAACAAGGTGGAAAAAGAGTGCTTAAATACCAGTGGTAAGAGTAATATGCTTTATTTAAAGCAGCAGAAAATTCAACAAGACCTGTTACTCTGAGTTTCCCGTTGCCGTTCATCGGACGGTTTTTGCTAGAAAAAACTGTCCGATGAACGGCAACGGGAAACTCAGAGTAACAGGCTTTGTTGAATTTTCTGCTGCTTTAAATGAAGTATATATATATATATATAAATAGAGAGAGAGAGATTATGTGTTAGAGGTTATGCACCCGTGTAAAGGATAACTGTATCCGTATGCACTACTGGTATATTACTTAACTATGTATAGGACTTGCTATAAGGTTATGAGTAGTTGATAATTTCAATGGTAAATTGTGGTTTGATATATTCAGTTAAGAAAAGAAATTGAGCAACAGTTAACAATTAGGAGTTGATCATTTGTATTAAATGGTCATATATCTCTTATGATAAAAGGTATGTATATATATATATATATATATATATATATATATATGACGAAAGAGAGAGAGAGAAGGAGAGAGTGAGAGATACACAGACAGAACCCACCCCCACAGTTTCATGTGGATGAATGTATGTTGTTTATTTGTGGTACGCAGATCGCTGGGGTTGTCAACAAAAAAAGACATTCGATAGTGATTATGCTTTAGGGGCTCATACACTATATTCCCCGAAATATATATATATATATATATATATATATATATATATATATACAAATATATCAGGTTCATATGGCGAGCTATTTTAAAGACACAAGCCTGTTATATTCACAATAAATCTACTGTTGTTGGGCAGGGGTCTTGCCTCATTCTGAAACGTACTAAAATCCATAGTGAATTTAACAACTGTATGTGTTATTAAATGTATCATCTACAGAGTAGTTACCTCAGCTTATCTACACTGTCTCAGCAAATACAATGATACTTATTCGAGTGGCACTTTGATATAAACCATATTGGATTTAAAAGCCTGATAAGAACATATTTCTTACGTAAAAGCAAATAGCAGATACGCTGATTGTATTTGATCCATGAGACTATCTATTCCTGCATCACAATTAATCCTACTGCATCACAACACTGCATTGAGCTTGCAGTCGCATATCTACATTTTAATATAACGTTAACATATTCCTGTTTCAACAAATAAGATGAAAATATCTACCTGGACTTAATAGATGCATGTAAAATACGATTACAGATGACATAAATGCTTTAAAAGCGAAGGCGAATAACCGTATTTGTTGTTATAATCAGCAATGAATTGTGAAATGCCCTGTAGCTGAAAACATGAATTTCCACCATGAACGCATCAAGAATGTTGACTTATTCTCAGACATTTCGTAATGCGGTCATTAAAATGGCAACTATAAGCGACAGCTAAAATGTTTCAGGGAATATAGTGTATATGACCCTAAAGCATAATCATTATCGAGTGTTTTTATTTCCACAACTCTATCGATCTGTTTACCGCAAATTAATATTTCACTAATGCACTGTGCAGTAAACATCTCAGTAATGGAATCTCGGCAGTACGCCTATTTACACAGATGAAAGTTCACACGTCTTTCCAAAATGCAGCAATGTCTAGCAGCCTACTTTCTGCTACAAGTTACATAACTGTTGGCATATTATTTTCCTGGACGAAGTGTAAATATAATGAAAGGAAATAGGTTATAATAAACATATAGTCTAAATATTCATAATTGGTTTTTTAAAAATAAGTAATATCTTTATTAACAGAAAACAAGATACCATTTTCAAAGAACCTTCATACTGAGCCAGTCTCTATTTTAACTAGAAATGGCATTTGCACCGGTAATATACTTAGTGTGTGTCGTAATACCCACTTCTTGTTTCATAGGAAAGAAACTTATGTATTCTCAGATTCCTAAAATTATTTCGAACGAAATAAAAATCAATAGAACTTAGTGTTAGATGTAAAATATGGGAGCATCCAAAAACTGCTGTTTGCCTGGACTTAATTTCCGATAACTTTTCCAATTATATTAACGTTATTTAACTTTACTAAATTAACGAGCGTAGATTCCACGATCTACGTGTATAGGATCACACACACACACACACACACACATATTTCTACTTTTTACTTGTTTCAGGCATTTGAATGCAGTCATGCTGCAGCACCGTCTTTAGTCGAACAAACCGACCCCAGGACTTATACTTTGTAAGCCTTATTCTATCGGTCTCTTTTGCCGAACCGCTAGGTTGTTACGGAGACATAAACACTCCAGCATCGGTTGTCAAGCGATGTTGGGAAGGACAAACACAGAAACCCAAACCCACACACACACACACACACACACAAACACACACACACACACACATGCCAAATGTATAACGACGTATTGTGTTCTTCTGAAGCGATTAAGCTTATGCTACGCACAATATCATTAAGGGTTATTTTGCAGAATATGCCCGAATGTTTATCAACTTAATTTCGTATTTACTATATTCTAAGGTGATCCTACTGCGTGATATCTTAGGCAAGTATATTTTACGGTAGCTTACCTTCGGCATATGCCTTCTCAATTCATGTAGGTAGACGAAAAATGAGTAGAAAGCCATCTGGTGAACTACTTATGTAATTTAAAACGCCAAGCTTGTTACGCTTTGCATCACGTTGACTCTGGTCCCGAAATATGCATACGGTATTGGTTTCTGAGGAATACTCAGTCACTTATACACCAATTCAATGTAAAGATAACTTAGCTCATCCGACAAAATCAAAATAAGAATCAGAGTACACGTGAAAAGCTCTACCACAGGCCCCTGTCATAAGTTTAAGCCCAGGAAGTCTGTGACATAGAACTGTAAAATGTCAATTTGTCGATAGTAAAATATCAATCTCCGAATTCACAAACTGTTAAATT
>NC_042999.1:34068740-34091240 GCF_006345805.1 Octopus sinensis | reverse complement strand
TATATATATATATATATATATATATATATAGTTGAAATTTACAGAAAAACAAAAGACACAGACAGGTGTATAAACAACAAGCAGGTGTAATAGTTTGACGCGTGGGAGGTGAGAAAGTCTTTTACGTTTCAAGCCTACGCACTTCAACAGAAAGGAACACGTTGAAAGAAACAGAGAGGGAATAAAAAATAATTGGATTTAGCGATCAATAATGGCGACAGGCTGGAATAAAGGTAGTTAGACAGGAGAGCTAGGAAGAAGAGGAGATAAAGTATTGGCGATCTCAAAACGAAGGTGCGCGGGCGTCTGTGTATGCGAGAGTGTGGGTAGAGGCTGGTGACTTTGACGTGTGGATGTGTGCGTATGTCCGTCTGCAATGTGTGGGTGTGTGAATATTGGTGTGGGTGCTGAGAGGTGATCAGTGCTAGTGCGTGGGGTGATGTGATGTGGCGTGGTGGTGTGTGATGTGGTGTGACGGTGTTGTGGTGTGAGTATGTGAGGGTGGGGTTTGTGTTTGAGTGAGAATGTGGTGTTAGGTGTGGCTATTTGGGAATACGATGTCTGTGGTGGGAGGGGATGGAGGAAGTGTCGATGATGGGATTAGAGGGTAGGAGTGAAGAGGGGAAGTAGGTGTCAGCGCAAGTGAGGAGAGAAGTGGGTAGGAGTTGAGAGTGGAAGTAAGTCTCAGATGAACAGAGGAGAGGAGGGGAGGCAGATGAAGAGGGGCGTTGAGCCCGTGTGGCGCAATGGAGCGAAGTGAGAAGATTAAATTCTGTTCATGGCGAAGGCGGGAGTCCGGATTGCCCCTGTGCAATGACAATATGAACACAGACAGGTGCTGTAATGAATGACTGGTAGAGCAGAAATAGTGCGAGACCGGAATGTCTTTGCCGAGACTAATGTTTCGGACGTGCTCCGCGGACCGGTCAGCCATGCGTTGTCCCGTTTGACCGATGCACAGAGAAGGACAGAAAGAGCAGGTAATGCGGTAAATGACGTTGTTAGAAAAGCAGGTAATGGAGTCAAGAATATGATAGGGATGACAATGACTGCCTGTAAGAATGATGGTGCTGGAGAGGTAGGGGCAAGTGCGGCAGCAATGGCGGGAGCAGAGGGATTGAGCCAGGTTCGGATGTGGGGAAAGGAAGAAACTGTGGACCAGGAGGTCACGTAGGTTGTGGGCTGTTTGAAGGAGGGAATGTGTAGGTTGGGGAAGATGTGCGAAGTGGAGGGGTTAGACTGGAGTCGCGGGAAGGCTCGGGGAATAGTGCGTGTGAAGGGCAGGGTGAAGGGCAGGGTGTAGGGGTGGCAGGTGAGGGGATGTTCACGAAGGATGAGGTATATGTATGTATGTATGTGTATGTGTATATATATATATATATATATATATATCACCGTGACCGACCGGACTATGACATGTTGCTACACATCGCTGGTCACAATGCGCTTCGTATTGTTTTAGCCTTCATATGACACCATCCCGCTAAGCAAACAAGCAAGCAAGCCAATATATATATATATATATATTATATATATATATATATATATATATATATATATATGTATGTATGTAGTATATATATACACACAAGGTGTTGTCTAAACTGTTGTCTAAATTACGCAAAGATGACAATAACATTATCTTATTTTAACAAATATATTTACCAAAATTACATAAAAATATCTGGAAATATATTTATTCAATAAAATCGCCGTTAACTTCAACCACGGCCTTCAGACTACGTCAGAATCTCCTGCAATTCTTCTAGAAGATCGCCTTGTTAAAAATAGTGAAAACTGCCATAATCCTTGCCTTCAGTTCATCTTTAGTGTTAGAAGGAGTTTTGTTTATCTCTCGCCCCACATTTAATAACCAAGGGGGTTATAATCTGAGGAATTATGTGGCCATATGCTAGGGGTGATATGGTCGCAGAAATTTTCTGACGAACATGACTGTATAATCATACTTGTGTGCCTACATTATCATACAGCAACGCCTACGCCTATATTATATATATATATATATATATATATATATATATATATATTATATATGTAGGTCCCGGGTTGATTCGGGGTTAACCACAGTAAATAAGGTACTCAATACATAGCAGAGTAAAATTAATTATTATATAGAAGGAGCTTCTACAGGACTAGAACTGTTTCATTCAGAGAAATCTTCAGGAAGCTAGTTAACAAGAATTGTATTGGCATTTATACATTTAGGCAGGTTTAAAGGGGTGGTGGTGGGGGACTTTTTGGGGGTAGGCATAGCGCAAAATATCATACTTGGGGGAGTGGTCAAGGAGTCAGTGGTAAATTAGATAAAAGAATAATTAAAAAAAATAAAAAAAAAAAAAAATATATATAAAAAAGAATATACCTATACACATATGTATACATATATACACACACATACATACACACACACATATACATATATATATACACATACACATACATATACATATCTACACATACACATATATATATATATATACATACACTCACTCACATGCATACACGTATACACACATGTATATATACACAAACGACCACACATACATATACACACAGAAAAATATATATACATACATACACACATACACACATGCACACACAGCACACTAGTCCCTATATACACATATATACACATACACACACATATATACATACACATACATACACATACATATATTATATATGTATATATATACATATGTGTACCTATACATACCTACACATACACACATATATTACATACAAATACAGACCCATTCCCTAATTTTAATTTATTATCTTCATTATTACTTTTGTTATATTTGACCGCTGGTCCCAAGGATCTTGGCTATGACAGCAAGTCCATTTATCTGTCTACTTGAAAACAAGCACTCATTCACGCACGCACACTCATTAGCACGTACACTCACTCATTCGTACACTCATACACATACACGCACGCACGCGTTATATTCATACATACATCTACATACATTCACGTATATACACATACGTACGCTAGAAGGCTAGTCTATACATATACACCAATAAATATATATATATACACACATATATATACACCTACATACAAATACACACACATATATATATATATATATTATATATATATATATATATATATATATATATATATACATATATATACACACATATATACATATATATATATATACACAAATATATATACACACATAAATATTTGATCACCGAAATATAATTCGATAAAGAATCTTAGCGGTACATTTTCAGGTATCATGACCGCTAAGATTCTTTATCGAATTATATTTCCGGTGATCAAATATTTTCAAATAACATTTTTTTAATGAAAGTAGAACGCTGTGACAAGGTGAATCGATAAGTATGCATTCGTAATAAAAATAGCAGGCAGTAAATTACCAGTAAACGACGTAGCACAGTTATTGAGACACATATTTTGAAGCTTATAAAATCCAGGTACCCTAGAAAACCGTATAACTTATGGAGTACAGAGACTTATTGTCTGAAATCACGGAGATTTGGTGTAGTAACGAAGCAAGCGAATACTTCAAAAAACGACAACATAAATATCAACGCATGCCATAAACAACAGGATATCAAAAATGATGCAGTACGATCATTTCAATTAATTGTACCCGCTTGAAATGGTGGTATTGCATCAATTCTTGTTATCCTGTTGCTTAGTTTGATTAAATATATATATAGGCGCAGGAGTGGCTGTGTGGTAAGTAGCTTGCTAACCAACCACATGGTTTCGGGTTCAGTCCCACTGTGTGGAATCTTGGGCAAGTGTCTTCTGCTATAGCCCCGGGCCGACCAATGCCTTGTGAGTGGATTTTGGTAGACGGAAACTGAAAGAAGCCTGTCGTATATATGTATATATATATATGTATGTGTGTGTGTTTGTGTGTCTGTGTTTGTCCCCCTAGCATTGCATGATAACCGATGCTGGTGTGTTTACGTCCCCGTTACTTAGTGGTTTGACAAAAGAGACCGATAGAATAAGTACTGGGCTTACAAAGAATAAGTCCCGGGGTCGATTTGCTCGACTAAAGGCGGTGCTCCAGCATGGCCGCAGTCACGGGGACGTAAACACACCAGCATCTGTTGTCAAGCAATGCTAGGGAGACAAACACAGACACACAAACACATGCACACACACACACACACACACACACACACACATATATATATATATAACATATATACGACAGGCTTCTTTCAGTTTCCGTCTACCAAATCCACTTACAAGGCATTGGTCGGCCCGGGGCTTTAGCAGACGACACTTGCCCAAGATGCCACGCAGTGGAACTGAACCGGAACCATGTGGTTGGTAAGCAGCTACTTACCACACACCCGCTCCTGCGCCTATATGTATATATATATATATATTATATAGCTATATAATATAATATATATATATATATATATATATCTATATATATATATATATATATATATATATATATATAAGCTATTATATATATATATAGCAGCTGCTTTCTTGTATACCAGCACAGCCATTGCTAGATAGAATCATTCAAATGAGTTATTAATGATACAACTGTATGACTCTCAAGCCAGGCCAATGATTTGCAAATGTTATTGCATAATGCACAGCTGTGCTAGCGGGCTGAGGAAAGAAGGGCCACAGTATAGAGTATTTCCATATGCCTTTTCAGTCTTCTACCTAAAGGTACACATTTCCACATGTTGTACATGTTCTGTTGTGAACAGTAGCCATATCACAATTTACAAGTGGCTTATTCGTATTAGATCTTTGATGGCTGACCAGGCCTGTATGACTCCAGACTCTCTTCCCACAAATCATCCAATGACACGTCTGGTGCCTTCATGCAATATCCTGGCTTTGCCCATATAGTGTATCAACGTAAAACAGGACGACAGGACAAGTTGAAATAAGAGAAAAGGCGAGAAAGAAAAATATGTAAACAGATGATCGTTGAAGACACCGGATAGCGAAAATGAAAACAGCAATGATGAAAGAGTAGGATGATTTAGAAGTGCATCCACTTGGAACGTAAAGACATAAGGCGGAATAGGCAGGAGCCTAGAGTCTGCAGTGCAGCTACTCGGTTCCGAGAGAATGGTATTTTCCATTTCGCCAGTATGTACTTATCCATATTTTATATCTGCGGAAAAATTCAGATCTCGAATTCAGCAGTTGTTTAGAGTTATTAGGTCTCAAAAGAATCTGGCTTTTCAGTCCCGCACAGCTTACATTTTTTAACGTATACCATGTTTATTAAATTATATACCTACCTACCTACCTACCTACCCACCTACCTACCTACCTACCTACCTACCTACCTACCTACCTACCTACCTACATACATACATACATACATACATACATGCATACATACATACATACATACATACATACGTACATACATACCTGCCTGCATGTTTACATACATACATGCATACATACAAACATACATACATACATACATACATACATACATACCTACATACATACATACATACATACAATCTTATATATGTATATAGGTGGACATATATATATATGTATCTTATCTACCTACTTATACATGTATTATATATATATATATATGTGGGTGTGTGGGTGTGTATGTGTGTGTGTGTGTATGTGTGTGTGTTTGTGTGTGTGTTTGTGTGTGTGTTTGTGTGTGTGTTTGTGTGTGTGTGTTTGTGTGTGTGTGTGTGTTTATGTATCTATGCATCTATATATCTATACATACATACGTATGATGGTCACTGGCGTCGATTTCGACGGATGAGATTAAAAGAAAATATAGTGGATTCAAAATAAAAGATGCTGCATCTATTTGTGATGGATGCGTGAAAGTAATTTAAATCCATATATGGATTTTGCCATGAAGTGACAATGGGGATACTGATGATTTTGATTTTGCCCCGAATTGGACAAATGTGTCTGGTGATTGTAAGATATAACTCTTTTCTTCTGGTTCTTTAACTACAATTATTTTGATGCATCATGACATATTTTACGCAACGTAGACCGGTCTGGGCAATAACTTCTCCAAGATGTCAAATTAAGCTGTAGTGAATTTAGTGATTGCTTCCACTTATCCTTATTCCTGAGGACCGTTCTTCCTTTACCTGCATGTTGGCTATAGAAAGAAATTTTCGGATCGCTATAATCTTCCATTCGTACAACATGTTGTACCTATTTACACTGAATTCTTAACAGTATGCTTTCAATACTGGGGATATATCATTCGTCAAAGAATTTTACGTGTGATATCTTATCTTAGCATTTCATGTTGGCGATATTGCGCAGGCAATATATGTCTATTTATATGTCTGTTGTACGTAGTCCCTGCTCCTACCGCATACAAAAGTGTGTTCAAAATACAAGATTTGAATATATTTACTTTAGTATCTACACTGTCAGTGTGTTCACCCCACAATGGCTTTTTTCCAACATTCTAACATTTGTGTCGTCTTAATGTTCATTGTACTTTCACTTGAATTGCTCATAGACAATCGTCACGTATGAATCTTGAATATCTTCTGTCCCAAGCTTTTGTCGGAATAAAACTTCTGTCTTCTTGAAGCAGTCAGTCAGTCTAAATGCACGGGCAGCCGCAGCAAATCCTTCCACTATGTCCTGAATTCCATGACGTGTATGACAAAGCAAAGAGCAATTATCAGCAAACAGAAAATCGCGTAAAATCTCTTCATTGGTATTTTCCTTTGATCTGATGCTTTGCCTATTTAGATTAAATAGCTTTCCTTCTCTTCGAAACTGAAATTTTACACCTTCATAATAATACCTAAAATCATGCTGGTGCATCATTAAAACGGATAGGGCAAAAAGTACAGGAGCTATAATACAGCTCTATTTAGTTCCTTTGGCAGCAGAAAATGGGTCTAAACATTAGCTGTTAAATATCAATGTTGCCTTCATTTCTACGGTCAATGGTACTTCTGACTTATCATTTTATCAAGATCAGCTTTTGTCCAAATTTCTCTGAACGTCCAACGATTCACTATATCAAAAGACTTGGTAAAGTCGATAACGACCATGTACGAGTCAGTATTTTGCTCATGTGCTTTTTCTTGAACTTACCGAAGAACAAAAATCATGTCAACTGCGCATCCCCCAGCCCAAAATCCATATAGGGATTCAGGATACATGTTGTTTACTATAGTCTTATTAATGCGATTAAGAATCACCCTTGCAAGAATTTTTCCCGAATATGCCGAGCAAAACTATTCACGTATGATTATCATATACACTTTTCTTCCCTTTGTTTTTGTACAAGTTCTATATATATACATCTTTTAGCTATTGAGAAATTCAGACTGCCACATCAAACAGATCTATTTCTGCTGCCTTCTTACAAGCTATCTAACATTGTACTTGTACACTTCTATGAGAATACTGTCTTGTTCAAGATCTATAACGTTGGAAACATTTTAAGTATCTTTTCTAAGGAAGGACCTTCCGCAAATTTCTCAGTTATAGACGTCTGAAGGATTTCACTGATCAGTTAATGATCGGTAGTTGATTCTTGATGTAATAAGGATATAAAATGCTCAGCTCATTTTTTCAGAATCTTATCTTTGGTACTTAAGTGTGTTGAGCCTCCATGAGAAAGAATACGCTCCCTACAACCATTTATATATATATTGACAAGGTGTGGCGACGCAGTACGTTACCCTCCTTAGGGAGACGAGTTCCGGGTGCACAACGAATGTGGTTCTGTTATCCTCAGCAGTGAAAGTTCTGGTGGAGAAATGTATCAAGGAAGGAGACACCACCTCTCCTAAGCTTCAAACGGCGTGTCAAGAGATGGTCATACCAGACATGAACTGGAACAGTAGCACGAGGATAAACTGAGAGCTTCCCCCACCTAAATGTCGCTGACGACATAGCGCTGATAGCGACGGCCACTGATCAGCAGTAGATCATGCTGGAACTGGATTTCAGACTTTCGACTGTCGGCCTGGAGAGCAACCGTCGAAAATGAACTATATACTCAGGGCGTACCGATCGATCTACTAACAGTCGGAAGCTCTGAAACAGAAGTGAGCAGCTATGTGTATCTTAGTCAAGAATTGGCTACGAGGTGAGTGATGGAGAATGAGGTCTCGCGAAGGGTAAGAGCAGGATTGAGATTATTCAACTCGGTGAAGGATATGTCGAAGGCGGACTTAGAGAAAGCAACCCGCGCCAATCACTTCAACAGCAAAGTCTTGCTTGCAATGCTATACGCATGAGAGACTTGGGTGTTGGTAAAGAGAAACAAAATCTGCTTACAGTGAAGAGAGTCATGGGAAAGTCGATGTTGGGAATCTGGCTAGGAAATGACACACGGAACGAGGAGATCAGGGATAGAATTGGATTGAAAGAAGTCGTCGCAGAATACAACCACGCAAAGCTACGATGGACCAGTCACGTCGCATGGTACAGAGTCAACCAGTGGATCCGTGCAGTGGACGAGTGGAACCCGCGAGATCGGAAGGGATCATTTGGAAGACCTTCAATCACGTGGGAAGATGAATTAAGTAAAATGTTTAGAACAATGTGGAAGAGAATAACGACAGCACGAAGCGAATGGACCGAAATATGCAGGCAAATATGTGTCTATATATATATATATATATAATATATATATATATTATATGTGTGTGGTGTGTGTGTGTGGTGTGTGTGTGTGGAATATCCTGGAAAGTTCTGCTCCCACCTATAGCAACCACCGAAATGGACGTCACTGTATAGCACCAAAGTCCATTCTTTTCCATAACGTGAATATTGACCCAGTATAGTAACATCTTGGGTTTTATATATCTACAACTGTTCAACGTTCTGGCAAACATATTAGAGATTTGCGAGGTGTAGATGTGGAGGTCTTCAAAGCATATCTGGATAAATAATTATTTGGAGTCCCAGATCGATCCACATCAACACAGAAGTCACGGAGATCTGGTCCGTCCAGCACACTTTTTACCAAAAATGCTAACGAGATCTGAACATACTGAAAGTCGGGGCTCCAGCGTGGTCCCAGGCCTTGGCTGAAATCAGTACAACATAACAGAAACATTATATACACACACCACACACACATATACACACACACCACACACACACAATAATAATATATATATATATACATATATATTATATTATCTATATATATATATATATATATATATATATATTATATATATTATATATATAATATGTGGTCGCAGCTCTTTTGTGGTTAGAGCGTCGAGCTTACGATCGTGAGATTGTGAGCTCGAATCCCGGACGGGCTGCGTGTTGTGTTCTTGAGCAAGACACTTTATTTCACGTTGCTCCAGTTCACTCAGCTGTAGCAATGAGTTGCGACGTCACTGGTGCCAAGCTGTATCAACCTTTGTCTTTCCCTTGGATAACACTGGTGGCGTGGAGAGGGGAGGCTGGTATGCATGGGCGACTGCTGGTCTTCCATAAACAACCGTGCCCGGACTTGTGTCTAGGAGGGTAACTTTCTAGGTGCAATCCCATGGTCATTCATGACCGAAGGGGGTATTTACCCTTTATATATATATATATATATATATATATATATATATATAAGTCACGACAGTCCGTCGTTTACGACGACGATCAGAACAGCCTGTTCGTGAAATTAATGTGTGCCTGAACACTCCACAGACACGTGTACCCTTAACGTAGTTCTGGCGGAGATTCAGCGTGACACAGAGTGTAACAAGGCTGACTCTTTGCAATACACGTACATCCGAAATAGGAAGAAAGAGAAAAAGTTGTGGTGAAAGATAAAGCAGGATTCGCCACCACCCCTTCTCGGAGTCTCGTGGAGCTTTACGTATTTTCGCTCAATGTCTGGGAATCGGGTCTGCGATACCTCGGCCGCGAGCCCGCTACCCTAACCACTTGGCCATTGCGCCTCCACACACACAAACACACACGCACATATATATATATAATATATATATGTACGTATGTATATATGTATATATGTATTGATGAAAATATTTCAAATACATCAAAAATATAGACATTAAGTCGCGAATTTACTTATTGGTATTTAGTAATATTCACTTCTTCTCTATCACCGGATGTAATATACGTTGCAAAGGTAACTGATATTTTCAACAGCCACGGCTTGAAATCAATTTTCATTATCGTAGATCTGTCTTAAATCATCATGGAAATATTAATCTTATTTAAATATGATTTTATTTAATTCTTCGTGTAGGAATTTCACGTTGTTTCATATTAACAAATTTCAATTCGGCACATTTGTTACAAATTAATTTTGAACATAATTGTATCTAATTCCCATATGCGGGTACCCGGAGACAGTTTCTTCTTGAATTATTCATGCGTTCGTGACGGAGAGAGAGAATGCAAGTATGCACGAAATATTCTAAGTAGGAAATAAGACATTTCAAAAAAGTACATATTCAAAATGGCATGGTAAAGATACTTAAGTTTGTACTCTTTCGTTTGTTTTTCAAATATAAGCGACATTCACTGAATGAGACATATCTATCCTGGATAATGCACTCTTCGATTCCTTATATGTTTATAAATGCATCCGAGTTATAGTTGGAATATATCTGAATATTGTTCCACTGAAATCCGAATCAAAGTTGTTCCAGGACTAAATATGACACTTGTCAATAAAACATTTATAGCGGTCTGTTTTTGCTAAGTAGGTTTAATTCTGATTGCTTTATTCATGTTCGATTACCCTTCGCCTCTACATTGGAGTTTATGCCTGGGCGTTTTTACCTGAAATATACTTTTGAAATAAATAATTAAATAAATAAATAAATGAATAAATAAAAAAAAGTATGACATACTGAAAATGGTCGACATAATTGACTTTGTGTTTTATCTGATATAGATCGATAGTAATAATAAGTTAGGTACTAGTTTCAATGAATGGACTATATCTCTTGATCATAAAGGTGAACAGAGGGCAAGATATGATATCTATATTTACATAAAGTAAGTGGATCGACTGAAGCGTTAAATCACCGTTTAAAATTTCCTTAACTTTTAGTTACGTTACATTAAATTCTGACTTTATTTACAGATATGTGCAATCGATTTTTCAGTGAGCATATGTTGGAATAGATATTAGACCAGACTCAGGTATTATATTACGGATGTAAAGTATTGTGTTAATGAGAATGGCAACATCAACTGATAAGTTGATTCAGTTTCCAAAGTAACAGAACATGAGTTTTGACGGTGGTAGAAAGAGATAATCAATATATTGGCATCACCTCAGTAATTAATTAATTCAAATGTTCCAAAAAATTTCTTTTGACACATTTGCAGATATAGCAGAAAGTACATGTGTGCAAATACGCATGCATTAATTTTATGCTAGATTTAATCTGTAGTCCTGCAACGTGCCATTACCTGATTGTGGAGTATATACACCAGAGTCCACTTTAATACAAGAATATGGACAGCATTACCTATGTGTATATATCTTACTTCATTCTATTCTAAAGTTTTGGAAAGTCCTTCAAGGTCTCTATAAAGCAGCTATTTACTGCCGCGAATAAAGGTTAAAAAATTGAATATTAATGTAATATAGCTAATTTATTCTTTAATCTAAATCCTCTAAAACTAAACAAATTTGTATTTGAAAATAATATTTCGTTTTGTATATGTGAATGTTTAAAGCCCCAGTGCAAATATTAGTGATACCTCCTTAATAGATTCAATATATTATTCATTAATTTGAGCTGTAATATCAACGTCTATCTAGATTCATTTCATCCCTTCTAACGCTGAAAATTTAGCAGAATACATTCCTCTTAGTCTGTGATATCTTTAATAGTACGGGCAACGTCCGGTTCCTGTGCATGTATATATATATATATATATATATATATATATATTATATATATATATATGCTGTTGTTGTGGTGGTCTGTTCCTTCTCGAGCTACGCCTGGCTTATAAGTGCCGGTTTCCCGGTTTACTTGGCGTATAGGTTTCACACCTGGATGCGACACCAGTCCGTAGCAGGTGAGCTGCAAGATGCAGGGGGAAAGAGTGAGAGAAAGCTGTGGTGAAAGAGTCAGCACAAGTTCGCCATTACCTTCTGCCGAGGCTGCGTGGAGCTTAGGTGTTTTGCTCATAAGCACACACATCGCCCGGTCTGAGATTCGAACCCGCGATCCCTCGACTGCGAGTCCGCTACTCTAACCACTAGGTCATGTGCCTCTCTCTCTCTCTCTCCCTCTCTCTCTACACACACACAAACACACACATATATATATTTATATATATATATATATATTATACGCCTTCGTCATCATATTGGAAACAATCAACGCTGATATTTAATCATGCAAATTATCCCAAGAAAATTAAGAATAATCTGGTGTAATTTGCTTATTATGGTGCATAACCAAGCATTATGTGATACAAACCTATCATGTAAAATTGCCACAGAGAACTGGCATTTCATCAAATGCTTCTGCTAGAGGTTCACTCCCTTGCTCGCAATATCTCGCATGCAGCTGCGCATCGTTAACCAGCTAGCGGAAATGTACTTTTGAGGTTAGAAACATCGCAGGAAATTCCGTTCGAACGGACACTATGTCGAAGTGGCTACGAATATTATTTGTTACTACAACTACTACTTAGAGAGATGTTACAACTAGCGTTTTCATTTGTTGCATACTCATCGACTGTATGTTGATTGAAATTATACATATTGCAGACACAAGCGATCTAATGCCATCTCTAACAGACGAGGCGTCCAGTACTGGGGAGAGGCATAAATAGTAAAAAACCAAGCTGTTATGCTGGCCCTGTCGCTAGAATGTGTTAGAGGTTCGCTCCTCTACTCACAATAGAAGAGATATCCTGTTGTGGTTAAAAAAATGCAGTATATTCCCTTCGAAAGGACAGCCATGATGAATTGGTTACTAACATTATATATATATATATATATATATATATATATATAATAAACAAAGATAATGCGATACAATAAAATTAATTATAATCGCCGGTGTACCAGTACATATATATATATGTATGTATCTATGTATGTATGTATATATGTATGTATATATATATATATATATATATATTATATATATATATATAATATATATATATAATATATATATATATATATATGTGTGTGTGTGTGTGTGTGTGTGTGTGTGTGGTGTGTGTGTGTGTATGTTGGCAGGAACGTAATTTCGTTTTAGGCAAATAGATTTACGATGTTTTTGAATGACGTTTCTCAATGTTAAGATTTTTCCCTTTTGACATTCCATAGACATTACTGATAGCTTACTTAAGTAGCACATTGATCGTAATTTTATCTACAGCTGTTTGTTCATTGTCACATATTTTGCTTTTTTATTTCCCTAAAGGCAAGAAAACTGCTTAGGCTCACAAACAGATATGTGAAGTGTATTGTGTCGAGTGCTTAACAGAACACACGTCAAAAATGGTTTTTAAAATTCTATTCTGGGGATTTTTCATTCAAAGCTGACAGCGTTTTGGTTAACCTACTGAAGTAAGTGATGACCGAATCAACGCCATAATTCATACTGATTGTCATATAACTGTGCAAGAGATTGACAAGAGCGTAACTGTATCACACACAAGAATTGAAAATCCTTTAAGATGTTTTGGACTTGTTAAGAAGCTCGATATTTGGGTCCCACATAAACTGAAAGGGATTCACTTAACACAATAAATAAATATTTGGAATATGCATCTCAAACGCAATGAAATCAGCTATTTTTTTTTACGAATCATTACGGGTGATGGGAAATATATCATCTACACTAATACAATCGTAAACGTTCATGGTCCTCGCGTAATGATCCAGCATAAACCACATCGAAATCCTAATTGCATGAAACAATGCCATGCTGTCAATGTCCTGGGTTACAAAGGTGTTGCGTACTTTGAGTAGCTTCCAAGGAACCAAACGTCCTTGCTAACTCGTGAAAAATTACTGGGGCTTGGTTGGGAAGTGATGTCACAGCCATCATATAGCTCTGACCTTGAACCATCAGATTAGCATTTATTTTGAAGCTTGCAAAGTTCTTTGCTAACTCGTGAAAAATTACTGGGGCTTGGTTGGGAAGTGATGTCACAGCCATCATATAGCTCTGACCTTGAACCATCAGATTAGCATTTATTTTGAAGCTTGCAAAGTTCTTTGAATGGTAAACCTTTCAATAATGATGACCTGAAATCGCGGAATAATTACGTTTCCAGAACGATGGCAAAATGTCATCGAACAAAATGGAAAATATATAATTGATTAAAATTAATTCTTTGTATGACAAAAATGAATTTAAAGAGCCCAAAATTACTTTCTTGCCAACCCAATATATGCATCACAGTGCCATTGCATTGCTTTGTCATTTAAGATGGAAACACGAACACTTCCTCCAAACGCATTCCCTCCTAATTGAACGAATTGCTATTAGGTATTAGCTTCCATGTCTTTACCAAAAGGATATGTCTTTAATCTGACTACGTATTATACAGAGACTATAGCATTTATTTTTTCGAATACCTTATCGTATCGCGCTAAAATGGCCTCTGCTTAGCTAAATTGTCATATACGAAAGCATCTTCAATACCAAATCCAGAAACACGTAGATGTGTAGAGAAACAGAATTTACAATAGTTATTGGTATCTTCAGAGCATTCAACCTTTCATTGAACCACTTGATGAACCACTTGACCACCATTTCATCTTCACACATTTGTAACCGTCTCCCTACATATCCCCCAGACTTTTAGGATAAAATATATAATGCTTTGAGCACCAGTGTATAATGAACAGATATGTAAGCAATTCTCTATGATGCATACATCTGAGTAGAGAATCTACATGTCTACGTGTTTAGTGTTCTACTTATATCATAAATGTATACATATATATATATATATATGTACGTATACACACAGACACGACACGCATATATATGTTTGTATGTATATGTAATACAAAGGAATATGCATGGCAACAACGCTATGGAAGTGATCAAATTCATCAAATAATTTCGTTCTTCTCATGCACCAAGCATATTGAGGAAATCTGATAGTTATAGGAAGAAAAAAAGAGAGTATTAAGCTCTCAGCTATTGGATTAGTATTCCAAACGGGAAACTACTTTTAACGTTATATTAGATTATTCCTTTTTTTTTTGTTGTTGCCTTCTTTGTTGCCGGAAAGACTGATGATGTCTTAGACATTTTGTATGGATTATTAATATTATTTTTTTTTATTTCTGTCTTCATTTGAATGTATTTACTAATCCATTTATGTCAGGTTTCTCAAGTTCCATTGGTTTAAGAAATACATTATCTTCCTTTTTGCGAGTTTTCCCAGGCTTTCTATGAGATATGCTTCGACATTTTGTGTAGCATTCTAAAACAATTACGCTGATATATTCTACCTTAAATATCTATTATATAAATGTTATTTTACTATTTTCATAATTGCGCTTTTCTTTACTAACCGAATATATTTTAAATTCAGAGAAACGTAGGGAATAAATGATATTATTAAATACTCAATCACTGTTTTTCTCCACAAACAAAGAATTTAAATTTCCAGTAAACATGGACATTATCTATTCAGTTAATAACATTATGCCCATAATACACACATACATAAAAACATATATACATACATATACATGCGTACATACACACGCATATAAATATATACATGTATGTATATATATGTAAGTATATATGAATGAATATATAAGCTAAATTTAGGTTATTATTTTAAAGTAACTTTCAGGATCTTAGCAGAATATGTACACTGGGAAAGACGCCATACTGAGAGTAAAATGAAATTATTCATTATAAAACTCTGTTTGGTTGGCACTTCAAATTTTTCCCAAAGCATAATTTTACCAGTTAAATCAGCTTAACATTAAGAATGTGTGTGCGAATAGTGATGAATAGCTTCGATTAATTATGTGGGTGTTTATACATTAATTTAAAATGTTTGTGAAAGTTAAAATCTAATGAATTATTAATTTTTATATTTTATCGAAAATTATCTACTCATTTCTTAATTATTTTAATATATTTTAATTATTAGCGATCTGTATACATACTTTAATTGTTTATACTGTTGAAATCCGTCTTAACGGCTGTATTCGTCTCGGCGAAATTTCTGTTATAGGTATATAGTGTTAGGAAACTCAGAAAAATACCAGCAGCAGGTTACGTTTAACCAGAAGCAGATTAAGTTTAAAAAGAAGCATTGTCAAATTTCACCTTGATTGCATGCCAAGCGAATATTTTGAGTAAGCATAGGGTTTTCTGCCTCCACGTTACCAGTTTTCTTTTCAAGAAAAATATTCCTTCATCTTGTGAAGTCGGAGAACATGATATTGCCCTTGAGCTAATTTACTTTTGTTGGAATTCCTACTGCTTGGGCAGAAACTCAATCCAAGCTCCAATACTGAGACATCATCGGGCGAACGTTTTTGTTTAGATAAAATCATGGCCGTCTTATTGTATAGTGGGATGGATTTACTTGGGCAAGTGGTTTCACAGTCTTACTGCCATTAGATTTCTGACTACTTTTTGGGCTATGCTCGAAATCTTCACTTAATACGTGAAACCTACTAAGTGATAAAATTTGTTCTGAATGTTCATGTAACAAGTTATAATTTTCAGTCGCCTTTCTAGGGGTAATCCATTTCTGGGTGGGAGATAGAAAGTGAGTGACTTCAGTGGTTTAGTAGACATTTAAAAATCATTTACTCTCGGGAAAGAAACAAATATATTGTTTTCGAGGCAAATTCTTAAATGTGCCCGCATACTTGACTGATCAAATAAAAACTTCTCTAGAGCGTCTCCAATTACCACTTCAATGCACACGCCAGGGCAAAAATAAAAATAAAAATGATGATCAAATCTGGCATAGCTGATTTGAAAATAATCCCAATTAGTATCCAGATAAAGTTCGGGATGGACGTTCACAAGCACTACTGGAATTTCCTGAATCTTGTGAGACAGGCATTAGGGAAAGAAGTCCTGGAATAACCTCACAAATTCCCAACGTTACGCGCTCTGACGTCTAGTTAATGACAATCGGTAAAGTTTCTGCCAGTTCGCCGCCTTCGAAATCTTCATTATTGCCGTACATTTTGAGGCTTCACACACAGAATTTAGTGAATTGATGACTTCAGCTGAGAGTATATTTGCAATCCATTAAATAAACTCTTCTAGTTGCATGTAAACTCTAATAAAATACCAAAACGAAAATTTTCTTACCCACACAACATTCTATACAGTATAAGTGTAGTAAATTGTAGTGCGTTTTGTCTTTTATGCTACTTTGGTTTTGAAATGCGTTACGCAATGCGATAGCTATTAATTACTATAGACTATTTAACTATGCACAGTGTCTGGCTCTTATCATGCTAATTTACATCGTAAGGTTTCTTTAAATGAAAAACTTTGATGTAGTTAATGAATGATCACATCTTAATATTGGTTTCAAAATTTGGCAGGAAACCGGTAATTTCGTGGAAGGAAGGTAAGTGAATTGCATCGATCCCATTACTTAACTGTTGCTTATTTAATCGATCGCAGTAAGAATGAAAGCAAACGTTGACCTCAGCGGAAGGCTTACAACTAAACATTTCCTTCATAATTTGCTTGACGTTCTTTCGAAATTCTAATTCATTTGGTTTTCTTCGTAGTCGGAATTTGTCTTAAATATTTTGACATTTCATCGACATCCCATATATATTTTTAATAACAAATTTTCTAATTCATGCTTCTTTCTTTTGATTCATTCAACTTATGTTGTAACCGCTGAATGTTAAGTGCCTATATTTCCTTTTAAGTTTTCCTCCCATTCTAACTAACTTATTGTTAATTACTTTTACATTTGCTTTGTGTTGTCAACTTTCCACTATATAAATTCGTATATTTAAATCAATAGATTCAGAGCTTAAGTCTTCCTGATCAACGTAGTTACTGCTTCCGTTCCTCACCCCGATTACTCACATCATCATTTGAAATATATCAAATGCTGGTAAAAAGATACAAATGTATCTTATAATTATTTCATTAACTAAAACCAAATTTCTAAATATAACAATCATATACAAGGCATAGTAAGTAAAAGTGGAATAAAATAAACAATTATGAAAACCATAAATACGACATAAAATAAAAATTCATTTGAAACTTAAAATATATACAACGAGCAAAACGCCCCTCGTCAAACATTTAATCTGAATTTTCTCAAAACAACTTGTCCGACCTTCCCATATGCCTCCCCTTTAAGAAACACTGATTTAACCTAAATTTGAGACACTAAACAGGCTGGCTTTCTTGCACAAACTGCACGTGCATATTTCTGGCGTACGCGTAGTCTCGATTGCAACAGCTGATGTAATTGCGCGCACAAATGCACGCTCCCACAGTTTTATCGATCGCAGTCTCACCTGGAATCGATTTTTGTAATTTTTGCCAGATTTATACACGCCCTGATACCGTCTGAATCTACATATCAAATTTGAGCGCAATCGGATGGAGGATGTCTGAGATCCTAGAAGACACACTCGTAGGCAGAACGGATTATATATAATAGATATAGAACTATTAGCAAAATCAACTGAAATTTCTATCCTAAAAATACTAGTGACTAGAATTTATTGAGACACACGTCATTGTTTCTTAGTTAAATGTTCTTAAATGTTTGTTTGAATTCCAATTAATGTTCACTGTAATTTGAAATCCGGCTTCATTTAACTTTTATTTTTGGGAGTTAGTAAATTTCTTCATAAATTTTTGTGGATCTGAACATTATTAGAACACTAACAGCATGATGTGATATCAAAAGGTTAATTAGAAATTTACCGTAGCCAGAACATCTATGAATCTATTCACTCTTTTACTACTTTTTGCACCCACTACCCTCCCTCTTTGTTATCGCTAACTCACTAAAGATTCACCTCCCCAACTCCTTCCTTCTCTATCTCAACATCCAACTTCCTCATTCTACATCGAGTGAAAAACAGGACGGACGCTTTGATTTTGTTTTGGTGCCTCGCTCTGTCGTACGCGACTGAGAGGATTTGCATCCCCAACGTAAAGCTTATAATGTACTACATGTCCTTGAAGTAGTAATTGTACGCGGCTGAAGAAGGCTATAGACACACATTTACATCAATTATGCAATGTTATAAACCGTCTAATAAAGGCCCGAAACATATGTACCGCTAAATCCTTTGCATCATGTTTTTATTTTGATAAATATACTCTATCACCTACACCACTAAATGTCATACACAGGTGCTTACAATTATCAAGTATTCACTCTGAATATATATATATATATAATATATATATATATATTATATATATATATATATATATAGGGAGAGTTTACGAAAAAAACAAAAGACGAAGACAGGTGGTGTACAAAACAAACAGATGTATTAGTATAACGCTCAGGAATAGAAAAAAGTCTTTTAGGTTTCGATTCTACGCTCTTCTATAGAAAGGGACAGAGAAAAAAGGAGAGAAACAAATGTGTGTAGTGGCTAACGATCTATCATGGCGACTAGCGCCGGAAGATTATTGGTAATAATTTTGAAAAATATCAACATAATTTAAGTGCTGAAGGAAATCAGCATGTGTTTAAACGTGTCCCCTGTGAGTTCTGAATTGTTTACTACACTTAGGGTAGTGTGTATACTTTTTGAGCTTATTTATTGAGTTGATATTTCACTTGTATAAAATCTGAGACGTATTGTATGAAACATTATGTATATGTTGATATCCACATAATTTTATTTTCCAATTGAACACATACTTATTCAGACGATTCCATTTTCTTGCATAAACATCGTATATGTTGTAGCTGCATAGATATTACCGCCAGCCAATAAGTAATATTTTCAACAAAGAACTTCAGTTTTAATTGGATGGATTGTATAATTTTCTTAAGATGATTATCGACGTAAATACATTTAAAAACAAAATGTAATCAATGAATTGTCGATAAATGAAGAATAACGAATCTCTGAGACATATCTGTGACAGTTACCTACTAAGATCCTGTATGGTCACGTGGGTCTAAAACCAAAGAAAAGTAATGACGTCGCATCCAGACCAATAAAACCACGTTACCTGAGTAGAGTGAAACTGTTATTAATTTCTATATGCACCTGGAACGAAATGTGTTTAGTGCCATTTCCCTTCGCGTCTCCACTCTCCCATATATGTGTTTGCGCGCAAGCGCAGTGTGCATCCGCGCGTTTGCGGATAACAGGAACAAGAAGCTGTTTGAGAATGGTATCATAGATAATATGCTACCATCTCTCGTTTCGTTTTGCAAGTTGAAAAAGAATTGGGTGGGGATAAACTGAAGTAATTAGACGTAATTAATATTTCATGGTATCATTTCTGGAAGTTCACATTCTACTTTCCCATGGAGTTTGTATTAGCCGTATTCTGCTTGTTGTTGTTGTTATTATTATTATATTATTATTATTATTATTATTATTATTATTATTATTATTATTATTATTATTGTTATTATTATTATTATTATTATATTGTTATTATTATTATTATTATTATATTATTATTATTATTATTATTATTATTATTATTATTATTATTAGTAGTAGTAGTAGTAGTAGTAGTAGTAGTAGTTGTAGTAGTAGTAGTTGTAGCAGCAGCAGTAGTTGGTGTTGTTTTAACTGTTTAAATAATTCTAGTTTTCCTTTGTGACAAGCAGCACAAAAGCTGTAATAGTCGTCATAGCGAATGTATAAATCTATCACTAATGACAACTTCAGCAATAGTAAGTAGTAACATTCGCAGTGTGCCCATTGCAGTAGTTGTAGCATTAGTAGCAATAGTAGTAAAGGTAAATACCTCACTCTACTCTTCTAATATTCTAACATCATTTGCTTCATCTCGCAAAAAATTTAGTAGCACTGACTTTTGACCAAATCAAGAATCTTATATTCTTCAGTATCATCTCCACCAACATAAGTTCAACCATCTTTGATTCCAATAAACTTTTCCAGTAGTCTCAGAAAACCAAAATACTATGATTCACACAGAACGCCACAACATTGTCAACAGACACAGAAGACAAAATAAAGAAAGCAAAATAGTACAGAAACAAACACAGAGCGATGAGAGATATAACTAGTAACAATATGAAAGACAAAATCTTTCGGATACAAAGTTTTCTAGAGAAACGTTACATTGTATATAAAAAGTATATTGTATTAAAACGAGTATATGGTCTATGACAGTCCTAACCAGGTCCCCATTCCCTGCAGAACAAAGCACTGTAAATGTATACAACAGCGCATTATTTATACTTAAAGAATGCATAAAGATGATAACCATAGCGTACCGACAAAAATACTTTAAATGAATGTCCATCTGGATATATGTGTAAAATTGTTTGTTGCTGCAGCATGCTTCGAAACCAAGTCTTTATTGGAATACCACAGCATGATGAAACTAATTTCAAACAGCACAAGCAACACTGAATGTACAATATAAATTACTGCAACACAGCCAAACTCACTCTTGGAAATGTGTTTGCAAAACGTAATGTTCTTACCGCGAGCAGTTTGTCTCCTACCTCTAGGCGTAGTCAGTGAGGTAGTGCGCTACACCACTAGACTAGTGAGTGAAGTAATAAACTATGGGAAACCTGCTACACTATACCCCATACGATTCGTTTTTGCATGTCAAAAGGCAAAGTATAGTCATCAACTAAGTGAGTATCTATTATAAATAGCCTTATCGGCTTGTGTGTCATTAATCGAACGTATTAATCTACCACTCATGGCAACTTCAGCAATAGTTGTAGTAACAGTCGCAGTGTGCCCCTTGAAGTAGTTGTAGCATTAGCATCAGTTATCCTGGAGTGTGCAGAACAACAATGAAAGAAAGGCATCGGAGGAGTGATGCATATCCTGTGCGCACACAAGTATAAAATAAAATTTAATTTAACAAATATAATCTCAGACGATTTCATAGTTCAATAAAATGACATCGAGGGATATTCCCCTTGATTATCGTTTCTGCACATATATAAAAGAAAAAAATAAACATTTTGATTCACCCGTCCGCTAGGTTTGAAGCTAATCAAACCTAAATTTGATCCGTATGAGCCACTCACCCGAAGTGTATCTTCACCGAATTTGGTGAAAATCCGTTCAGGTGTTTTCTAGTAATTTTGCAAACACACAGACAGACTTCAAAACCCTGAGCGCATATTAATGACAAGCTCTTTAGAAAAACATGACCAGTTTTATGCGACAATAAATATGTACAAGCCAGAACAAATATTTTAAAAGTTTTATTTGTATCAGAAATCATTTACTTCTAATGACTAAATATGTGGAGTTCATAGAAACATTTATAAATAATCAACTATATATAGACTGTGTCGGTGTGCAGATT
>NC_042999.1:34063740-34066240 GCF_006345805.1 Octopus sinensis | reverse complement strand
AGCAAAAAATACTTGCTTCCATATATCTGTGAATGTTATTTCCAATATATTTCATATAAACGAAAGATGTTTATCTGTTCGCACACTTTGAAGCAAATTGTTACGCCAGGATAAAATTGTATTCGAGAAAGATGAAGGGTGGAGTGGCGGTAGGGGAATCATAAATATAAAAAGAAATGAAAGATACACAAAATATAAAACATAATCTGAGAAATAAAACTGATGGGTTAAATTTTTATGTTTCAATGTTTCGAACAACAATTTCTATATAGATGGAGCAAACACGGGCTTAATATATGTTTGCGAGGGATACAGTTGCTGCTTAAATTGGTTTTCAACGGTTTCTAGGAATAACGTTACATACGAAACACATGGTAATCAGTGCTATTCCAACCAACACAATTGCCCCAAGAGTATTATTTTCTGTGTCATATAATCTCACTCGTGATCACGTAAAACATTCAAATAGATGCCTACACATATACACAGGCATATATATATAATATATATATATATCATTAGATGTGTGTATTTTTCCATTGATAAAAATGAACAGGGAAAAAATAGACAAATTATTACCAGGGTAGCGAAAAATCTCACAAGTAAAAAGGTTGTAACTCCTTGTTTTTAAAGGTAGAAACTCCGGGATTACGTGAAATATTTTGTATAATATATATGAATAAATGGAGTTAAAGGCAGGTGTTAGTCCAATTCTTTTACTTTAAGCACATGTTTCGAAGATATCACTGGTATTATTCCAAAGGAATAAAATGGTGTAAAGCAATGTAATCTTCTCTTCAGGGAAATGAAGAAATGAAACTCGCCAAGAAGACATTTTAACAGAAAATTATGGATACGTATAGTATTTACTCTTCCTCTTTCTATAGGCTTCCTTTGATGTTATATCCTCTAACGCTTTTTTTTTAAACAAACTTAATAGCGTTCAGTTAATCCCTATACATATCCATCATTTTCAGTTAAAATGCCTTATTAACGAGTTTCATTTCTTCATTTACCCGAAGAGCCTGAAGAGAAGATTACATTGCTTTACACCATTTTATTCGTTTGAAATAATATCTGTGATATCTTCGATACAGGTGCCGGAAGTAAAAGAATTTGAATAATACCTGCCTTATCTCCATTTATACATGCATGTGTGTGTGTGTATATATATATATATATAATATATATATATATATATATATATATAATATAATATTATTAGAGACAATAATAATATTATATTATATTTTACTATAAAATTGGATTCAATCCTAAATCTGATTTTTCCCTGTAAATTTGGATTTATTCCTAATATTTATTATTATATATATATATATATATATATATATATATATATATATATAGTAACACAAAAAGAGGAATTTCGATTATCCCCAAGCGGTGAATTGTATATAAGAAATTAAAAAACGAAAATACACAAACTTTACATAGATTTGATATAATTTTTAATATATCGACCGATTTCGCTTTCGTTGTTCATGATATTATGGTTTACTTATTTGTATATGTATTTCCTCAAGAGGAAATTTTTGTCCACGTTGTGTGTGATGGTATTTACGAGTGAATGAGTTCACAAGTAGAAAAATAAGGGGAGGTAATTGGTTATCGTTATTATTGTTGTTGCTCTGAGCCAGGGAGATAAACTGTTCAGCTTTCGGCAAGGGGAAGGGAGTATATATGTACACAATAAAATGGTTTCGAAAAATGTTTTTAGTGAGGAGATATATGTACAGTGATGTAATCGTGACTTGAAATGTGTAAAAAGATAAAAGTTGGTCCTGCGTGCATATTAAGACGTGTTCTGTATTTTTCAATGAAAATAATTTCTTTATTTAAACATTCTTGTAGAGAGAGTGTGCCTTTGCACTGGTAGAAAGGGGGAGACTGTGAACGTTGGTTTGATTTTATCTGCACATTTTTCTATATGTTCCTTGAGAGGAATTTGCTTGCATTGCGGGAAACGGATTTGCACCTTCTGTAGAGTGGTTCTCCTTCTCAAGGTCATACTCGTTTGTCCAATAAAGTTGCGTCCGCAAGCCGAGCAGGTTATTACATAAATTAGCTTCTCAGAGGCACCAGCGAAACTAGTTTTAATTGCTAACCTCTGTCTTTGTTTGAAAAGGAAATCCGAGCCTTCAAGAAAGTCGGGGCAGGTTCCACAGTTTGGGCGTCCACATTTTTAACCGTTGGTTTCGTGGCTGTTTTGTAAAGCTTCGCATTTGTTAGGGACGTCTGAGTTCGTCGATGCTGAGTTGTAGGGCACGTGTAAAGGTCATATCAATTAGTGATGGTGGGTAGTTCCTGTGATGACTGTATTCTTTAGTTCATGTAGTCGTGAATCCCTGGAGATTGTATTAGAAACTATAGTACAAATATAGTTTGTATGGATTGAAGGATATATTTCTTCTAGTGTGTCATGCGAGGCATGAGTTGAACGGTACATAATGGTTGGAGGATGTGGGCTTTTACTGTATTT
>NC_042999.1:34033740-34053740 GCF_006345805.1 Octopus sinensis | reverse complement strand
TTGAGCGTGACACATTCAATGTGTCTGTCGATTGTGCTTCCACTACGGCGAGGTAAAAATTCGCAGGTTACGGCTATTTGATCTTTGTTCCTATACCAGTGGTTACATAATAAGCAAATTACAAAATTTGACAGTGGTGTCGTTCATAGAGCAAGGAAAATCAATTGGTGACATAAACTTACAGTCGACGAAACACGATTCAACCTGTTTGATGACATTCGAAGCAAATTCTTACGTGGACGAACTAAAGAATAACCTATAAGATAATGACCAAAGTCTTTGATAGAAACGCTGGCATCAAACGTTATCCGAGCTATCAATATCCCGACGAATATTATGAAAACGACTTACGATGACCTAAAAACATTACATTCTAAATAATGTCGCTTCTTCAAAAGAAACTGATATTTGCCGAAAGAACAAGATTGTTCTCTACTATTCGACAACCAAATGAATCAATTTCTCAGTTTCTTTGCAATCTGAAACACACCAGTGAATACTGCAATTGTGAAAGCCTGGAAGCATCTAAAACTTAAGTAAATAAAAAAATTCATACTGTCTCAAATTGTTGTCGGTCTAAGAAGCAGCGAAGAAAGAGAGAAAGTTCTTCAAGCTAATGAAGTTAAGGACTTCATTTTAGGAGCTACAGTAAACTTTTAGAACACTCTGAGCAAATATTCAACGCGAATCATTTGCCATCCCGTGGCCCGTTACCCGTCTCAAAAAATTCCTCCTAGGTAAAAGTTTCCACTCCAAAAAGCCGATACTTACGAATGATTCTACTAGATTCAGGCGATGGGCTATTCAACTGATGGCGTTCGATTTTGATATATCACGTATCTCTAGCTCTAAAATTCCACATATTGACGCGATATTGTGATTGCTAGTGGTCACGGGAATTGTCTTGACAGTTGAGTAAATTAGTGAAATTCCGTTCGGAGCCACTTCCATCAAATCGTGAGAACTCCCTTTCAAACGTATGCATGATCAACAAACAATAGACGACGAGAATGTCTGTTCCCTACCAACTAGTCATGATACACATTTGGGTATTTAATAAATATTCAGTAAAATTTCACTTGAGATATGACTACATTCATTTTTAACTGGGCTGATTGTCAGCACAATCGAATTACCGAAGGCAATTTGACAACGACGTGTGATAATGATGGTCCTTGAGAACGTATTCACATGGATTGATCTTTCATAAACCGCGTTGGCAATTTACTCATTGTCAACGATTCGTATTTTAACTGCATCAATGCCATCTCTTGTACCTCACACAAACTAGCTATCAATCAAGGTAGAGAAACCCGAACCTCAAATGCATGGAGTCGACGAGATGATGACGGATTAAATTGGCAATGAGATTGAAATATAAAGCATCCGTTAATCATTAATTAGAAGTTTAATACACGACTAATTACAATAAACAGGTTATCTCTGCAGGTTATTCAGCAAGAAATTGCAGAACCGTCTTTCTGAACCCGAGAGATTTTCTGGATTCGGGAGAATACCAGAACCAAAAGAGGTTAGAGTAATTAAATATTTACTAACTGCAAACAAACGTTAGCAATACAGCTCAACTGCCATTAAATGTCTGACTGTAACAGTAATTAAAATGGGCAGACGTTTCCTACCCAATTATAAGAGACGTCATTCAAAACTATTCAGCTTCGTCTTCATTTTCCAGTTTCAAGTTTTAAATGTGCTAGAGCACATTCGTTTTAAATTTAGAATTGATACAATGTCAAATACATTAATTGAATATATAGAACATTTACACTAATAACCGTTTCTACATAGTCAGAGAATTCCTATTCAAAAATTTAATTCAACATTTGATTTCTTAAAAAGTGTAACGTTGACAGTTTCCTTCAATATTCTTAGAAATATTCAGTGGAAAAGATTCACCTGGATAATTACGTCACAAATCACGTGTACATAAAGCACGTGTAATAGCTGAAACAATGAGTTGCCCGTGCAAGAATTCAACGTGCTAGAAATAGCAGTAAATATTCCTCAAATAGCACACCAATACCTATAATATAAACAACCCTATAATATAAACAACCTGCTCAGATAAGATACACTTGTTCAAAAGCGAAGTCCATCAAAGCTTTCCTGGAAATATATGCAGGATAACAAGAATAACGAGAGGAGAAGAGGTTGTTTTCTTTTTCATTCATTATCAAGACGTAGTTGCTTTGAAAGAAAAAAGATACTTGATATGTTCGAAATATTTGAAGAAACACTATTTTGACGTCGCAGTAGTATTGGCGTCAGAGTTACTATATAACAGATGCACCCAATCACCTTGTCCACAATAATTTTCCCGTTTATCGATATTTCTTTCTATTTTTAACCAACAGGCACATTTCGTCTCTGTTCTTCTGCTCCAAATACTCGCAACATTCATAATTTACGGTGATCATTCTATTATGAACATTTTTCAGAATTAAGAATATTATTTCCAAGTTACAATTGTCACTTCACAAAGTAGTGCAGTATGACGAATATAACAGTCTATATGATGGTTAATATATATCTCGAATACCAAGAGGTGTTGCTAGAATTAATGTAATTTCAATAGTAGACATAATGTATAATGTCACCTGTGTAGTAACTATCACTGTACAAGCAGTGCAATATTTATCTTTCACTTGTCTTAGTTATTTTTGTCTGCGGCCGTACTGGAGCACCGTCTTCAGGTTTTTTAAGTTGAACAAATCAACCCTGGAGCTTATTCCTTTAATGCTTGGTACTTATTCTAACTGAACTGCTAAGTTACAGGGACGTAAACACACCACCGCCGGTCGATAAGCTGTAGTGGGGGAGAAACAAGACACACACACACAAACATATATACATACGTATATACATACGTATATACATACATACATACATACATACATACATATATATACATGTACATATATATATACATATATATACATATATATATATATATATACATATATATATATATATATATATATATTATATATATATATATATATATATATATATATATATATATATATATAATATATATATATATATATACATACAATATATATACAGGATGGGGTTGTTTTAACATCCCGCCTGCCAAATCCACTCTCAAGGCTTTGGTCAGATCGAACTATAGTGGAGGATACTTGCCCATGTGGCCTCGCAGTGAGGCTGAACCCGGGACCATATGGTTGAGAAGCAAGCTTCTTACCACATAGTCACGTCTGGAAAGAAAAATCGAGGTTCAACTTTGTAAAGACAGGGAATTTTAAAATTGTACTAACTTTGAAAGACAGGTAATGGATGCAGCAATTTGCGGAATGGAAACACCGTTTTATGGTTTAGAAAAAGGGGGTAAGGCAGTGCCATGACCTTCCTCCGCTTTCCGAGATGAGTGAGAAGAATGGAGGAGTTATCTCCCGGCAGAAAACTTAATGCAAATGCATGCAATAGATTCTATTCTTGTACAGGTACACAAAGACTATGTGGCAGTGAGAAAACTAACGACAAAAATCACCCTAGCAACGTATTTACACGAGAACTCTTAGCATTTCTGACATCTTCAGGTAGCTATGATTTGTTTCTTCGAATCGCAGTTAATCGTCTAAAAGCTGAACAATATTTCGCTATTTACAGTAATTACAGACGTTGGAAACTATTTATTGTGCGCCTATTCGCATCATCCCAATGATTAGTCGATATCATAGACGAAGGTACTTCACCGATTCTTAGTTCTACCGATCCCAAAATAAGGGTAGATAAATTTGTCGTCGACAAGATTTGAACTCTGAACACATACCATTGAGAAAATACCGTTGTATTCTAATATAAATAATAAAGTATGATTTTAAAATGACATACTTTTATTGAAATTTCTTTCAGTATAAAAGATTGGATATTAAAGAGCATTTATATATCAATGACTTTATTAAAAGAACTCATCCGATTTATCTTTCACATTTCTTAACATTTTTACAATACCTCTATTGCCAAAACCAGCTTTGAGTTAATGTTAAATGAAAGAGTGGTTAATGGAAACATTGTAAAGAATTAAGTTCCGTGAATATTGTGTTTCGACAAATTTGACATTAATAGACCTATATTAATTAAAACTTAGAATGGTAATAAACATCAACCCGTACTGGCATATAAATTCCTGAAAACATATACATAGTGCAAAACAATTTGTTGCATCAATTTTAAAATTCATCCAAGACTTGGCCCCCGTGCTATACGCCCACTACAAAACTCAAACTCGGTAGACATAGCAACATCTCGTTACAATCAGTTTACCTCATCCGGTACAACCTCCTACACCCGGATATGTCTCCAATAATAATTCTTTGCTACAATGCGCTATGATGCTCCACATTTGACTAAAGGACTTCACCAGGTGGTACTATTGAGTTAGACATGGCCTGGGCCTATAATGGCCGAAACCTATCAAATTTATCAAAGTAATGCACATAAAACAGTCTGTGTGTCCCTTGTATGAAATAGACGTTACAATTATAGTCCTAGACTTACTGAAACTAAACATTATATATATGGGAGGGTAAAGACCCCCTTCGGTCATGAATGACCATGGAATTGCACCTAGAAAGTTACCCTCCTAGACACAAGTCCGGGCAAGGTTGTTTATGGAAGACCAGCAGTCGCCCATGCATACCAGCCTCCCCTCTCCACGCTACCGGTGTTATCCAAGGGAAAGACAAAGGTCGATACAGCTTGGCACCTGTGACGTCGCAACTCATTTCTACAGCTGAGTGAACTGGAGCAACGTGAAATAAAGTGCTTTGCTCAAGAACACAACACGCAGCCCGGTCCGGGACTCGAGCTCACAACCTCACGATCGTAAGCTCGACGCTCTAACCACTGAGCCATGCGCCTTCACATATATATATATATATATATATATATATATTCTATTGTGTCTAGGGACACAATAGAATATGACACGAACTCATATAGAGAATCTTGCAAACCAAATCCCAAAACGAAATTATATATATATATATATATATATTATATATATATATATATATATATATAATATATATATATACATATTCTTATATTTATTTCAGTCATTTGACAGTGGTCATGCTGGTGCACTACCTTTAGTCGAACAATTCGACTCCAGGACTTATTCTTTGTATGCCCAGTACTTACTCAATCAGTCACTTTTTGCCGGACTGTTAAGTCATGGGGATGTAAATACGCCAACATCGGTTGTCAAACGATGATAGGTGGGGGCTGACAAGTCCAGATACAGAAGCACGCACACATACATACACGACGGGCTTCTTTTCAATTTCCGTCTACCATATCCACTCGCAAGTCTTTAGTCGGGTCGAGGCAATAGAAGAAGACACTTGCTCAAGGTACCGCGCAATGGGACTGAACCCAGAACACCGTGGTTGGGAAGCAAGCTTTTTACCACACATCCACGCCTTTAAAATTCTTGTTTAATCAAGGAATATTACCAGCCAATGAAAAGTGTATGTGAGACTGCAAAGAGAATCATCCAGCACCAAAGTTTTCTACACGTTTTACAGCAACATGAAGCATACTTGTCTATTGTAAACTTTCTGCTGTTACTATGGCATATCTCTTATGAGTTGCATGTGAACTAAAAGTAAGAGAAAATTACTCTAAGTGTTTTGATGTAGTTCTTCCATCTCACCATATTGAATTTCAAACGAGAGCTGTGTTGAGAGTTAAAGAAAATATCAAACATATATTGGTTGTAATTAAAACACTCTAGAGCCTGACATAAATCCAGTCACGTACATCAAACAGAAGAGGAAACATTTCATATGCTTTCACTTGATGAATTTAAAAATTGGGATTGGTATCTAAGTCACACAGGAATGCAAGTATTTTTGATGTGTTAAATTAAACAAGTTCTTTCATCTTCACGATAAGCCACAAATATATCCATTATTAGCTTCCCGCTTGAGGACGAAGAGTCTTTATGTAAGCCGCACTTATAAGTCGGTGCAGGATTGTAATTCATACCTATTATTTGAGATATTATCAACAAAGTTAAATTACAACAATATATTGAAGTTTCCAATTATATTTTCTCACCTGGAAAGTAGTAATTATCCTCAGACGTAATTGCTAATTAGCGCATGGTTGAAAACAATAATCTATTTACTGTTTACAAATTGGAAAAAAACCCGCCATATCCCATGGATATATTTATACTGTAGCGTTCGTATGTATTTCTTCAATTGCACTTGTCGCAATGAAATTCTAAATGTAGTGTTAGAATATGTACTTTGCCAATACATATATGCGGTCAATTTTAAAACCCCAAATGATACAAGCAACTGTCAACCACAGGCCATCACTGTCCGGGCATTTCTCTCATGCTTTCGGTCATTGTTTTAAGCGTTTGTGTAGTTGCGAATAGATATACACATTTTCTAGAATCTTTCAGTCTTGTTTGGATATAAGGGTTAGAAAGAGAAAAGGTTGCACAAGCACTCAGCGGCATAGAGTGAATTTATATGTGGGCATATAATTTTACTCTTATATGTACATGTTCTTGTCTATGTGCTTCTATGTAGGTATGAGTATGATTGTGCTTAATTCACAACATTGTCGTAGGCAGCATTTTAAAAAGAGGTTATAATTTGTGATTAAATTTCTTGACGATTCAAATTATTTCGTGTGAAGTCTTGACCATTTAGCTTACTGTTGTTCAATAGTCTATGGCGATTTAAATTTCAAGTCAAAAGCTGCCCGTTACCCTCTTAGAAATCCATTTAATTATTTACACTAAATATTATATAACATATTTTATATGTGTCTAATATACATTTTGAAGCAATTTATTTTAATTTTTACTTTATCTACTCAGTTTTCTTATCCCGTCTGGTTTTTAAAATTTAAAACAGATAAGATTTTCAAGCGGCGAGACTTCGTACATCGATGCTGAGAGTTCCATCTTCAGTTGTATCAGTGATTAAGTGTAATTGTTTTAGTCCATTAGATGAGTGAAGATACCATGATAAAAACTATTAATTAATACTTTAAACATAATTATTCAAAACTAATATGATTACTTCAGAACTTATTGGTATCTTCACGCCCTCTTTGACTAAAACTATTGGCATATCCAGTTATTGCTATTTTTTAATTTTTATTTTTTATTATTTATCCACCCTATTAATCCCATAGAAAAAATTGACCCACCAATTACTATTTTAAGTTTAGTCATTTACTCATCGTCCTAAAGTGACACATCAACAAAATGGTATGATTTAAACGTATTCATAATTTTCATTTTCCTTTCTACGGTCCTTCGTTTTTTTACGTATATATTTTTCTTCATTCAGATGAAGCTCCAATATCCAGATAAGTTTTATTACCAAATATGATGAATATTACTTTTTAGCATATCAAAAGTAATACCATATAACATTGGAAGCAGAAACAGCTGTTAGATGAGATGCAGTCTATTTGTATTGAATTAAAAGATAATAATTCATGTATATCAATTACTGTTGATCAATATTTCTCCAATTTATATATATATATATATATAATATATATATATATATATATATATATATTATACATATACATATATATACATATATATAATATATTATATTATATATATATATATATATTATACATATACATATATATATATATATATATATATATATATATATATATATATATATATATATAATTTTACATTATATATAAGAGCTTAGTAAAATAAATTACTTTGCCACATACTGAACTCATTAGAAATAGCACCTAAAGAAATTTCTTCAGCTATTTCTAATACTTAAAGAAGATCTTATATATATATATATATATATATATATATATATATATATATATATATATATATATATATATATATATATATATATATAAGATTATGGTACTTAACCTAGATGCACCAGAATATTTTTATGGTATTATCCATAAAATGATGTGGGTGATTATAACCAAAAAATAAGCAACAATAATGGATCAGTAGTTTAGTACAATTGTTTGATACTATAAACATTTTATTAAAGCTGCAAATATTACAGCAAATAATAACGTCAAGTACTCTTCAGCTAAATTTCATATAGGTTTTCCAAACATCTTAGAGAGTGTAAATATCCATATAAAGTTATAGAAGTGAGTTCCAGGAGCTTGAAGTAAGATTCCAAGCAAACTATATATGTTTTCCAACAATACAAAGTTATTAAATTAATTATTGACATCTCAGAGAAGTAGATTTACCTTCTCTGAGAAGTCAATAATTAATTTAATAACTTTCTATTGTTTCTATTAAATTAATTTAATAACTTTCTATATATAGTTTGCTTGGAATCTTATTTCAAGCTCCTGGAACTCACTTCTATAACTTTATAAAGATATTTACACTCCCTAAGATGTTTGGAAAACCTATATGAAATTTAGCTGAAGAGTACTTGACATTATTATTTGCTGTAATATTTGCAGCTTTAATAAAATGTTTATAGTAGCAAACAATTGTACTATACTACTGATCGATTCTTGTTGCTTATTTTTTGATTATATATATATATATATATATGTGTGTGTGTGTGTGTGTATCTATGTATAAATTATACTGGGTAAAATGAATGAGTTATTCGAATGGTATAATTTTTTACGCCTGTTTATTTTCTGTTACTGATATTTTTTGTTCTCTTAAGCCGCCTCTTTCTGCTTGTATCTCTCTGTTTATTACGCTTACTGCCATGTTTCCGTTCAAATGACATGGGAGTGATTTTGTGTTTATTTGTCACTGCATGAATGCTCTTTGGTGTAACATACATTCGATTGTTGTAAAGTGCATAATTGATTATTGTCGCTGCTGTTATTTAACCCACTGTCATGTCTGGCCGTGAAAATGTATTAGGAAAATGAGAATCTCATTTTAGATTTATGCACGACTAACATTTCCTAAAGAGCTCTTCCCATATCTTATTACGGTGCCGTGGTGTTTAATGTTAATTCGATCTAGAAACAGTGTCTAGCGATTTTAGTTTCATGTGTTTGTAGCATGTGATTATATTTCCAATCAAAGTATTGAGGAATATTTACTTTATATATCAGACTTCCCCGTCATTGGAAAGACAACTCATCGGCGTTGGAGAAATTATGTTTTCATTTTCAACAATTCTGTATATAATACTTGTGGGAAAAAATAAGAAAATTATATACGGGAAAGATGTTTGCCTAACGGACGTAAGGTCTAATGATTCGGCTAGGATCCATCGTCATAAAGAAGGGCCACTTAACATTTTATTTCACTAAGACAACAAGTTTTACGCAGAATATTTGTCTTGTATCCGAGGCGTAAATTTTATTCCACTACTTGAATTATTTGTAATATGTCAGACATCATAGTCGCTACTCTGCCGTCAAACAGTATTTGTTAATCTTGCGTGTACCTTCATAGGTGGCGGGTATGCAATTTTGTGGATGCTACTACAGAATCATCGATGCTTGGTTCGTATATTACATAAAACTTGTACACATTTTATAAACCAAAATTTTATGTTTGAAAATGTTTTCTTCCCTCACCTGTAATTTTGGAAACAGTATTACAATCACTTGCACCTTGAAAATGAAAATTGCTGTAGCCATGAAGGCAACAAATATGACACGCATAGACACACCCATGAGACTCACCCCAGATACTTAGGCTCACTTCCTTAAACTAAATGAGAAAATATTTTGTAGATGGAAACTGAAAGAAGGAGGTCATATATGTGTGTGTGTGTATATTTACGTGTCTATGTCCGCCGCGATCCCTTGACAACCGGTGTTGGCGTGTTTACGTCCCCGTAACTTAGCAGTTCACCTAAAAGATCCATTAGGATAAGTACTAGGCTTACAAAGAATATGTACAGTGGTCAACTTTTTCGTCTAAAGGCATTGCTCCAGCATGGCCACAGTCAAATGACTGAAGTAATTAAATGAATAAAAGAACATATATATATCTTTTCAAACACACACACACATATATACATACATACACACATAGATACATACATATATATATATATACCAAAAGACTGTGTTCGCCACTAACCATGACCTCATCTTCTTCTTCTTCTGTCTCCCTCCACCGCCTCCGATCTCATTGTCCTCAACCCTTGCAACCCCACAATTTACTTCCTCTCCCAAATCCACAAACCTAACAACACTGGCCGCCCCAGCGTCTCCGCCTGCAACTGCCCCACCGAACTCATCTCCAGATACCTTACACACACTCCCACATACCTCACCTCTACCCCCCACGCTCAGCCTAGTCCATATAGCCCCATTTCTAGCCTAACGCAAACCCACCATTGCTTAACCCACTGTTGCTTCCCCCATATTCCAACACCAACACACCACAGCCCACCACACCATACACCACCATACCACACACCAGAACAGCACACACTAGCAATGACCACAATCCAGCTCCACACCATCATCCACAAAACCACACATACACACACGCACACGTCAAGATCACCAGCCCTCTTCCACAAGCACATATATGCTCCCTTATACACGCGCACGCGCAGCTTCATTTGGGCATCACCACTACTTTATTATGTCCCCTTCTTCCTAGCTCTCCTGTGTGACCACTTTGATCGGCATTCGCCATGATAGATTGCTAGCCACTACACATTTCTTTATTTTCTCTCCTTTATTCTTTGCGTTCCTTTCTATGGAAGAGCGTAGGCTCGAAACGTTAAAGACTTTTTCATTTCCCGAGCGTTAAACTAATATATCTGCTTGTTGCCTACACCCCCTGTCTTCGTTTTTTGTTCTTTTGTAAATTTTCGCTATATATATATCTATACACACACACACACATAGGTATATTGTACGTTTGAGTAGAGATTTGCTTTTCATTTTATTTCATAAATATCGCTTTTTTACAGGTATGACATTCTCCGTATTATCCATAGATAATTTCACATATTATGCTATCGCTCCTCATGATTTTACTCCGTATTTTTACAAATCATTCTCGCACTTCGTGGACCGACATGATGTTTCTTCGCCTCATGATTGGTTGATGCAGGCAAAGAATTGCATTGCACGAAACATGTTTGCATATGTCAAGTACTATAAACACCAGCACACACCCACATACATCCACACACACGCATCTGCATTTGTGTGATTGTGTGTGAATATGTGTGTGTGCGTGTGTGCGTGTGCGTTTGTATGCATGTGTGTGTGTGTGTGTGTGTGTATATGTGTTGACACGATAATAACGTTGTCAAAAGATTGGATATTGCTGTTTTACCAATGAAGTCACTTTAGATTCTGAAAATCTGCATCACTTAATTATATTGTTCTTGACCTCGCAGTACAATGTATTCGTGACTGGGTTGTTGGAGACCAGTTTCCCATCGTGCTAGTTTTCGAAAATTCCAATAATAACAATAATAATAATAATAATAATAATAATAATAATAATAATAATAATAATAATAATAATGATAATAATGATGATGATGATGATGGTAATAGTAATAATAATATAATAATAATAATAATAATAATAACAATAATAACAATAATAATAATAATAATAATAATAATAATAATAATAATAACAACAACAATAATAATAATAGTAATATTAATAATAATAAGAATGATAATAATAATACCAATGGTAGTATTATGTAAGCTTAAAGCTTATGACGATCACCGTGCTATCACTAAGGAAAATAGTCTAACCATTTGTACCGAAAGCATATATATATATATATATCAACACACATAAACACCCAGACATATAGTTTCATATATGCATGTGCGTTTATAGTTATTTATAGTGTGTTCTATATACGTGTCGAGTAACTGACGAATTATATTTTACATCTACTTCCAGCATATATACTTTTTAGATTACTGACTCTCATTATTCATATCAGTTTCGTGTTTTGCACGATATCGCTGCAGTTGTGCTATTGTTATGTCTTTCTTGTACAAAAGATTCGGCATGCGCACTCACCCATGATCAGCATAAATACATTTAGATATCCAAGCTGCTATATGCACATGTCTGTGCGTGAGAACAGTAGGTATGCTGCCTATCGATTTTCTTTCATTTTTATATATAGGCACTTCAACATGTCAGAGCAGCCAAATTACATGTCCTGTATTGAAATATAAATGTATGAGTTTACACAATATTTGTTCAAAAATTGTGTGCAAATTGAATTCTCCAGCAGAAAACAAAAGCACAATATGGTTTACTCTTATGCAAGGAAATCACGTAATATATCTTCATTAATTTAATATCCGAATGTACTTCTATAGAGCATTGTTGCAATGAAACTGAACAACTGTACCGGAGATAGAAATTATTTAATCCAGTTGCTAAATTTAACCAATACTTTAGCCTTGAACTCTTTAGTATTGATAAGTATTTTAGTACTTACACTTACAGTGCGGTAAAGTATGAATGGGCAGAATCGTTTGAGTATCAATGTTAAAAAATTACTTAGAACATTTTCACACTCGTCTTTAACTTCTGGTTTCAAATCTATCTCGAATTACCGTTTAATTTCATTCTTCTGGGGTTGATGCAATATACACGAGATAGGTATTTGAAATCGAGGTAACTGACTATACTCGTTCCAAAAATGTTAGTCCTTGTATCTATATTACAATAAATAAATTCATATACAAGTGTAGGCGTGGCTGTTTATTGAGAAGCTTGCATTCCAACTACGTGACTCTGGGTTCAGTCCAACTGTGCGGCATCTTGTGCAAGTGTCTTCTCTTATACTTAGATACATATATACATGTGTGTGTGTATGTGATTTCTGGTATCTGTGTTTGTCCCTCACTACCACTTGTCAGCCGGTGTCCATGTGGTTATGACTCTAACATAGCGGTTATGCAAAAGAGATCGCTAGAATGAGTGACAGGCTTTTAAAGTCAGTGCGGGTGTTTATTCATTTGACTATAACAATCTTCAAGATGGCGCCCATCATGGTCGCAGTCCAATGACTGAAGGAAATAAGATACGATAAAGGTAGAAATAAGTTAGAGAAATCGAAGATACATTTCACAAATATTCTAACAATATTAAAGCTTCTGGAACATATATTTACTCACAAACACAATTTTATTAAAGTTGAAACAAATACCCTAAACTGTAATTTAGTGTTCACGTGACCGTTCACAAGGTAGTTGTGATAATTCACATAAGCCTATATTGTAAATATAAACTGTCTTTGATAATAATAACAATTATCATTATTATTAGTAGTTTTAATAATCTACTTATAAAGATGAAGTGGCAATATTTTTAGAGCTGGGGATAGAAGACCTCTGGCTATATATATTGTGACTTTCTATGCTCTGAGTAAATAGTTGCAGAATGTCAATCTTACCATTCCTGCTTTTGGTGACAACCAAAACGCACGATTTCAGTGCAGTGTATTGGTTAAAATGTCTGAAAAGATGTCTTGTGATACATTTCCAGCACTTTACCTTCATCGGCGACGATGAAAGTAGGCTACATCGGTCCATTCATTTACATAAGCGGCGTGGCGGGGTGTACATTTCCATGAATGGTCAAATATTGACTTTCAAAAAATCGTTTCCCACATCCGTGCGTACAGTTATAATTGAACCAAATCTGGAACCGTTCTACTCTGCATACTTATCTGCTGCCTATCTTACAATTATTCATTCATTAACAATTCACGAAATTATTCTAAAGCTCGTCCTAATTTCTTTCTGGTAACTTGACATTCCCCTCACATGTGTAGTGTTGTGTTTAAATGCAAACTATGATCAACAAGTGCGCAGTATGGACATGAAAATGCATTTAAATATACTATTACGAATATTAAATTCCCTTAGGTCATCTTCGGACTGGTGCACTCCCTTTTAAATACCTTAAATTTATAAAACTGCATTCCAAATTGTCCTAATTTTGGCGTCGCATCTAATACTACATTAACTTGAAAGTTTCATATTTAAAGGAAAGAAAACTTCTGCATTAAATTAGTATCTTTATGTGTGTACACGAATTAGGTGTTGTCTATCATATTCAAATGAAGTCATCGTATAGAACTAGCTCACTCTCCAGATGCTTGAAACATTAGACAGCCAATGCAAACTATATTCTTTGTGACCCATATCAATAGTATTTGTGCTGTATATTTTGAAGCTGTATTTCAACGTAATCAACAGTTTTTGTTTCTAATTATCTGTGACTATTCTCCTGCGTGGTCATTCTGTGTCGCATCGAAATGAAACCTAACAAAATATGAAGCTGGAGTCAAACACAATTTTACTTTACAATCAAGTTGGGGAATCTGGAATACCTATGAAAATTGCAGCATTTCCCTGGCTGATTAAAATTAAACAACATCTTCCAATTTGTGATCAGTAACGATATGGTTTGTAAATCCATTATATTTTATCAGTTTCTCTATAGATGTATAGTATATGAAGCCATGTATATGCAAGTATATGAAGCCATGTATATGATGATTTTTTTTTAATGAATAACTTTCTTATAATATCAGATGTATGATAGTTTCATTTTAAGATTTTAACTAAATTGCTTTTATGGTTATTCTACTACTCTCCCAAAGTAATTATGTCTCAGTAGCTTTGCGCATTATCCCTATGCAACAAATGTTGTTTTTTTTAATATTAAACTCATCCACTTCAGGTTATTTGATAACATATATTGAGGACATTATGTACTTATATATTAATTGCCAATTTAGGGATACCATGTTTCGGAGAAATTACATAATTACAGCCGATTAAAACATTGGTTTATACAACGTCTTTTCTTTTCTGTTTTCCCATGGAATATCTAACAGACAATACAGTTTATCTCTGTTCAAGCTTTTATAATGCTACGTAGTTTAATTTTCGGCTGATTTATACAACTAACGTGACAATTTTGCAGTAAAAAAAGTGTAACTGAATACTTTTAGAAGTATCTGTATTAGAAAGATAGGTTAACGATCACCTTGAAACTATTAAGAAATATTTCATTAATAAGATATACGATGCATTAAGAAATCTTATTAAGAGAATACCAAATGAAATTAATTGTAAAGTGATCTTTCAAATGTCGGATAAATAAACATTGTGAGAGCTAAAGTCAATTACTTACTTGAAATTGGAAGTAGATAGATAATCAAGGACTATTAAACAGCATGAATGGTTTTATTTCAGTAAAAGATGCCAAAAAGAAGCATAAAATAAAATGGCCTCCCAAACTGTAATATTGATCTTTTTGAACAAATAGAATGTATGATATATATATTACGCAACGAGTAAACAGACATATACTCACAAGTATATCATTCCTATCAAAAAATAATATAATGATAGTGGTGGTTTTTTAGGTGAGTGAAAATACTTGGCAGTAATCGAAATTTTCTGCATCATTTTAAATTGGAATACGGCTTGAACTGACTACTGATCAATAACATATAAGTGATGTCGATATAACTAACTATTCTTTGAACATTTTTTATGGATGGAACCTTGCTGGAATACGATAGTATTACATGTAAAATTTTATATGCTGGCAGAGTATATAAAATGTTATATACTGGCAGAGTATATAAAATTTTATATACTGGCAGAGTATATAAAATTTTATATACTGGCAGAGTTACGGATAGCCGACATGATATATGCTTTTATCACGAATACGTAATTTTATATGACAGTTATAACCCTGTTTAGAATATTACACAAAAATGTGTAACAGCGTAACTATCACATATACATCCGTAGCTGAGACGAAAATATAAACACCCAAAGAAACTACACACACGCAACGGTCAATATGCAATTTACTTTCAACTTCTGCACCTATCGTTTCGTAGGTATTTCCATGTTTCTAACAGTCAGATTCAAATAAAAAAAATAGGGACTAGTAAGTTGACAAGGTTATTCCAGGTAAACCAACTCATAAATACAGGTTGTATGGGGAATAGACTATACCAAGTTCTAAACATTTTACTTGCAAAAAATTATAGTATCCTGCATTGGTGGGTACGTCTATGATTTTCAGGAGCAAAAATAAAAAAAAAATTCCGCGTACCGCAGATTAGCCATACTTTAGAAATGCAAATATATGCAACTCCTAAATTATCTGTTGAGAGTCAATTTGTAATACATTACAATGAACATTATTACATGTAAACACTACTGAGATGATGTTTTTACCCTCACAAATTTTACGTAGCATCTTTTCTTATTTTTCGCCAGTATTATTTTGCATTTCTTCTCTTAGTTTCTTCAGAATCATTTCAATGAGCCAACCTAAATACGTTCAGTTCTATAAGTAAGTATTTGTTCTTATTCTATAGCAGGCAGATTTTCTTGTGAGGAGTTGATTCCTTTTCTTTGTCCTTGCGGTACATGGAAATTTTTTTTTGTTCCTGAAAATCATAGACGTATCCGCCAGTGCGGAAACCATAAACATGTCAGTAAAATATCTAGAACCCTCTTTATTTTATTCCCCATAAAACCTGTATTTATCGGTTTGTTTACCTGGAATAATCTAGTCAATTTACCAGTCCATATCTTTATTTTCTTATGAAGAATTTTCCAATACTACTTGAAAGGAGATCTGTACAAAGTTCTTTTTCAGAAACGCCTTCAGGTTCAAATTTTATGTTAATGATATTTATTAACACAGTATAATTCCCCTACAGACTTAATTGTCGTCGCGTCTAAATAGTTTTCCTAATGAAGGAAATTACATATTTTTGCATTAATATATAGCATGGGTTCTAAAGGATGTTCAGCTTGAAATCTTTAGTTACATAGATTATATTATCCAGGGGCACTATTTAGCCTACGATATTCTACTTATAGTTTCGAGTTGGTGAGAAGGCATACTTTTGGGTACAATGCCAACTGAAATTACCTTTCATCTTTGAAACGAAAGGACAGAATTCATTAAGGAAATAACAATCCAAGATCATTTTAGTGTTTCAAAGGAAAGCAAAAGTTGAGAAAACAAAACAAGTCTCCAACGTCTCAACTGTACCAAGAAAGAGATTCGAAGCGTAAGCAACATTTATAAAGCTTCCGACGTTAGCAGAACCTATGGCAGAAGCAGTCCCAGCCCTGAAACGTACCCGTCAGGTGTACGGAATTTTTGAATATGTGTTCAATTAAATATTCTATTCAATAGATATTTCCTCGTTAAATCAAGGTATTATGTTAATTGAAAGAGATTAATCAAGGAACAGACTGTCTTGTTTATACCCACACACGCAGAGAGCACGCAAGATTTAATGCTTATAATCTGAAGAGTAAGTAAGTGCTTAAAATATTGAAATAATCACGAATTCTAATTTGATAAAATCATCTTCATCAACCGATGTCACGATTTCTTCAACTTGAGTTGAAATTTATCTTCCCAACCATAATTTCAGTGATTTCACTCACCTCCCTACATCTATCTATCTATCTATCTATCTATCTATCTATCTATCTATCTATCTATCTATCTATCTATCTATCTATCTATCTATCTATCTATCTATCTATCTGTCTGTCCATCTATCTATTTATCTATCTATCTATCTATCTATCTATCTATCTATCTATCTATCTATCTATCTATCTATCTATCTATCTATCTGTCTGTCCATCTATCTATTTATCTATCTATCTATCTATCTATCTATCTATCTATCTATCTATTTCTCTCTTTCTCTCTCTCTCTTCCTATATATGTATATATATATATATATATATATATATATATATATATATATATATATATATATATATATATATATATATATATATATATATGAAATGCAGGTGTTAAGGAATGGGATAGATAAGAAACGGGCTTCATATGTTTCATAGCGAGTGGAAACCGGAAATGGTAAATATCCAAGCGAGGTGTAAACCGCAAGCTACTCTTCAAGCTAAGGATATCTTGATTAAATGAAAGTTTCAATTGTCGTGAAGAGGTAGATATCAGCACATAGATCATTCAATCAGAATATGCCTCATACACACACACACACATGCACACACACACACACACACATACACACGCACGCACACACACACACACCACACACACACACACACTCACACATATATATATATAAATGTTAAACAGCCAACCAGGAACATAGCTTAAACTATGTCCCAGGCTGACTCTTTAAAATTATCCCTCAAAATGATGGATTTGCATAATATTACGTAATATTCCCCGACAACATTGAATAATTTCTGCGGAGACAGTTTGGGCTGATTCAGACACCAGCTGTGGTTTAATATTTTACACTTACTGTACGCCTGGCTCCATTGATAGGTTGAATTGTTGGCTGCTAATACGATGTATTTTTTACAAATCGACCGTATACAGTCAGCATTCGATGGGTCGAATGTTGTATTATTTCACTGTTTCTGTTAAACTATACCTAGTCAATTTCTGCCGATGTGTGTGTGTATGTGTGTGTATAGTTTCGAATTAAAACAGCTTTAATAATGTAAACATTATAGGTTGCGCGTACCTAGTGTATCTGTTTTGTTTATAAGCCAATTTACAGTTGAATAGCATCCTACAAAGCCTCAATCTACTGCTGTTATATCACGTTGCATTATGGTGAGGATATAAGTTTGGGGATCTTCGTTTTTTTTTTTCAAAAGGTGGTGAGATTATTTGAATTGCGCTTTTGATTCAATTCAATAAAATGTCCCTGCAGTATGCCAAATGATAACAATCTCTTCTGCTCAAGGGAAATATATAAACTGAACCCTTCACCTTCATCTTTTATTGATTCTGTCATTACATCGCGGCCATGTTCAAGCAATGTCATGAAGAATTTTAGTTTAAAGAATCGACCATAGTACTTAACTTTTTAAGCCTGGTCCTTATCGGTTCTTTTACTGAACTGTTAAGTTACGGGGGCGTAAATATACCAAAGGCTCGTTGTTAGCGGTAGTCATACACAGTCACAAAGATACGTATTCATACAGAGATATATACGACAGGCTGCTTTCAGTTTTTGTTCACAAGTCTTGGGTCGATCTGAGGCTAATGTATAACCTGGAACTATCAGGTTGGGAAGCAAACTGCTTACCGCACACCCATACCTGCACGCGTAGTGAATTATCTACGGGCAACGCATTTATGCCACATAATGCAAAATAATATTTATGTACAATTTACGTTTGAATACGCTACGTCAATAGTTCATTGGGGGTTAAAAATGATGCTCCTGTATAGCGAATCAGCTTTTGAATTTACAAATTCTTTATATTGGTATTATGTCCATAAGTTAAATATTAAATCTATTGAATAGTAAAGAAAGGCAAACTTAACATTGAACAATTTATTTCGCATTGATGGTTTAGTGTTGAATTGGGCGACTCGATAGAACGACTGGCAAAATTGCAAGTTGTATTCCATCTTTATTATTTATAGCCTAAGTTCAAATCACGTCCTCCCTTTTTTAAAACAGACGAAATAAAAAAAGCACTAAACCCACTCTTTAATCTTCTGAACATGTGCTTATCTGAAACATTATCATATCTTTTAAAGAGGCATTCTTCACATACATGAAATATCTGCGGCATTAACTTTTGCGGAAGCAGAATTTTGTCGATAACCGAGCTTCAACTTGCTTTGCTGTGATATTTGATTTGTCGCTCCTTGTGCAAAATTTTTGTGTTTTGTCACTTGTGTATAATAGGTCCAAGTTGATTATAGTCATTTTTGAGAAATGATGTGATAAAGTGGCTTATGTACTAAAGTTCTTTGCTTATAATGTAGGCGCAGGAGTGGCTGTGTGGTAAGTAGCTTGCTAACCAGCCACATGGTTCCGGGTTCAGTCCCACTGCGTGGCATCTTGGGCAAGTGTCTTCTGCTATAGCCCCGGGCCGACCAATGCCTTGTGAGTGGATTTGGTAGACGGAAACTGAAAGAAGCCTGTCGTATATATGAATAT
>NC_042999.1:34021240-34028740 GCF_006345805.1 Octopus sinensis | reverse complement strand
GTTGTCAACAACTGATGGTGGGGCAGGGGCCTAAAACGAGCGATTAGAATACAAGCTATAGAATTTAACAGAGAACAAGCGATAGAGAAGACTAGAGTAGAAGGAAACCTAGTTAGGAAATTAGAAGAGGCATTGGGACGGACGTACTGACAGCGAGATTGGTTCTGGAAAAATTCTTCAGCACCAAGCTTGAATGTTAACTTTTTAGAGCTAGGGACAGCGCTTCTAAGCAGAGACGAACGAACACCGTTTGATTGGCTCGTGTAACCAAGGTGCAACGTGGTAATAATAAAAAAAACAAAACAATTCGGTCTTTGACAGATCGGGATGGGTGCTTGCTACACGAGTCAGGGCAGATTTGTGCGGAATCTCAACGAACTTTACTGAACTCTACGGGGTGCACGAAGCCGGGGCGTGGACGTGAACTGCACTTCCTATCTTGTTGGCAAGCCGCGGCTTTCGGCCAGCAACGCCGAGTTCTGCGAAATTCCGATAACATCTGAAAGTGTAGTTGATGCGTTGGCTATATACACGAGGGAGAGGTGTCCAGGATTGGATGGTCTGCCATTCGAGCTTTATATACATGTCAGACTTATTTGGTGAGCTTTTTGTAGACATCTACCGCAATTGGAAGAATGGTAGAATACCCGGGACTGTGAGCCGAGGTATGGTGAAGCTACTGAAAAAGGATCTGAACAAGGAAGACGTTGTTGATAACTTTAGACCGGTAACCCTGCTACATACAGATTACAATATTTAAACCTAGGTGTTAGCAAAGAGGTCAAGGATGCCCACTCTCACACCTCTGCAAACCGGTACTCGACTCATTATTGCGGAAGCTGGAGGTTTCAAGGGGCATACCGCGTGAACTGGGATGCAGAAAAACCTATCCAATTATCGCTGCACGAATAAAGAGACGAGTTCAGGAATATCAAAATGAAAACCATCTGAAATTTTAATGGAAGTTTGCATACAATTTGTCTTAAGACTTTTTTATTAGATAAATTAAACATTCTTGACCTAACCCTACTTTACAATGTACTCGCTGTTAATTTTGATCTCATTCTTATAATAAAATATATGCTAAAATTTAATCGTTACTTTCTTTATCCCAAATTATATAATTCTTGAAAATTTGTGATGAGTCATTTTCATAGATTCTTGCTCGATGGGCGTACAATAATGTGATACCATCTTATTCAAGTAGATAATAAAGATCATATTCTATCTCACCTTCAGGCACACACGCACACACACACACACACTCTCTCTCTCTCTCTCTGTCTCTCTTCTAATAACATAGGTATTGACGCACGGCCTAGAGAAACTGACCACGGTGATTATTAGCAGGTGGAATTTACCATGGTGTAATACCTGTGGTGGAATTTACCTATGGTGAAATTTATCTGGTAGAATTGTCCGTGGTGGAATTTTCCGCGGTGGAACCATTTACGTAGCCGGGTAAAAGGTGGAATAAATATTCGCTACTCACTGAAATTATTGCCTAGGAGTTGATCTCTAGCAGTCATTAACAATCTCAGTTTCTATCTTTGAATCTAAACTCCGGATCTAATCTTACGATGACTCATGACTTTTTAAATTCTTGATGTATTTGTGCAGCTGTCCATCTAATTTCATTTCTTCTAGCACTTCCTCTCTTTCACAAATTATGATTTCTTCGCATTACGTTCAACACTTCACGTCCAATAAAACCTAGTTCTGTTAAATTACATTAAATTGTTTCTTCCCACTTTGGAAGTTAGTGGTTTATTGATTTTTCTCTTCTATTCACACAAACAGAAATGATAATAAATCCTTTACCACCAATATTGCGTTTCATGTATAAATCAGAGAAATTTGCCTTTGGACGAATTCTTTCATGCATACTTAGGGATTTTTCTTGTTGTTTTCTTGTCTGTGTAATGCATTCTTTTCACCTTTCGTGCTATTTGCTGCTCCAGAACTATAACGTGCGGCGGCAACCATCCATGTGTTGATCGGATAAATGCATTGATTTATGTTTACACTTCAATACGTTCATCCTTTCGGATATATTATTTTCACTTTGTACTTCATTTCCGCATGCACAATATCATCGAGTATGCTTAGATAATGTTATCTATTGTCGTCAGCAACTAAAATCCGTTCTGTCATACATTTACTCATTTAAAAGTGCTCACTACTTTCATCACATGGTTAAAGAAGCGCATTTTAGTGTAATAAATATCTTTAACTGTATTAACAAGTAAATTGATCTCTTTTTCCAGGATTTGCACATCTGTTTCAGTGATCCATGAAATTTAGAATGTTTAGATTCATATCATTTTTAGATCTTGTAATAATAATAATAATAATAGTAATGATGATGATGGTGATGATGATGATGATGATGATGATGATGATGATGATGATGATAATAATATTAATAATAGTAATAATAATAATAATAATGATAATAATAATAATAATAATGATGATGATGATGAATATGATAATAATAATAATAATAATAATAATAATAAAATAATAATAATAATAATGATAATAATAATAATAATAATAATAATAATAATAATAATAATAATAATAATAATAATAATAAATGAAAAATAGGTCCATGTAACAAAACAATATAACAAATGATAAAGAGGATACCTTGGAGGTAAAACAATAAAAATGAAACAGAGCATACCATCAAAACCTAGCAGCATAAAACGGTATGAAAAACGGGAATGCTTGTTCCAACAAAATAGAGCATTCAAAATAAATGCAAAATGTTTTATATAAACGTAATGAAAAAAACTATACCAATAGATGCGTTGCTAACAAAATCAGCGATTCAGTCATACTGGGCAGCAATATGGAGCAAACCGCCAAAAAGACTGCAAAAATGCTCAGTGGATTAGTAGGGAAAAGGAAAGGAAGATCAGAATAGGACAACAGATATGGTCTACCATTACAGGCCAAGTGAACATGGATACACTGAGGAGTACCGGCAACTGGAAATCTCCAGGGATAGACAAGGTCCCTAACTTCTGGTTGAAAAATTTCAGCAGTACTCATAACCACTTAGCGGCAGCGTTTAGTTTATTGATAAGAGAGCGAGAATCAACACAAAAATGAATGCTGGAAGGACAAATCGCCCTTATTACCCCCCAAAAAAGTCACCGTACACCCACGAAATAACAGACCAATAACATGCCTATCAACATCCTACAAAACCCTAACATCAGTCATCTATAACCGACTTGTAAAGCACCTGGAAAACAACACTGTCTTACCAGAAGAACAAAAGGCTGCCGGAGAGGGATATATGGCTGTAAGGAGCAACCTCTGGTAAACCGTGTGAAACATTGGGGATGATAAGAAAATGCTATGAATAAAAATATCGTAGCTGTACCTGGATTCTTAACACTACACATTGTCCAAAAAATAATATTGCCAGGAACGGCCCACGTCCTACGCAAGACACTATCAATCCAATAGTAGAACCTAAACGAAACAACCCACAAATACAAGATACACTCTATACAGTAATTACCCAGTGAAATAAACTCCCCCCAGCAACCCAGAAAAACCAAAGTATTACACTCTCAACACACAATTCATGCAGTAACGCAACAAAAGACTGCACCACACCTCAAGGAAAAAAAGGCTAACGCAGTGCATTACCGAAAAAAATTTTCACACTCCCAACAACAGAAAAACTACCACCACCTCCTTGTAGTCGATGTAATCTAATAAACCCTGCACTTAAAAATTTACTACTGCTGTTCCAAACTTTGACACTATTAAAGAACAAAAAATCGCAGCGAACTAACAGAATGATTAGCACACTTAACGGCATATCATTAATCTAAATGTTCAAATTCTGCTGAAGTTAGCATAGCCGTTCGGAGATGATTGAATAGGTGTCAGTCGAGCACCGTGGTTACTGTAATCGACTTAAAAAGGCCCCTCCAAACTTCAGATCCTTTCCCTACAACAGGAACAACGTCGCCAATATGAGTAGTAGTAGTAGTAGTAGTAGTAGTAGTAGTTGTTGTTGTTGTAGTAGTAGTTGTAGTAGTAGTAGTAGTAGGTTAATGCGGCGGAAGAATGTATATAATCGATATTTAAAGTATATCGAAACATACTGATTTGCCGGCTTATCAATTGTAGTCGTAAAAGAAATGTTATTTTTACAATGTAAGAAAATATGTATGTTGTTTGATTTTAATTAACATGTACGCCAGTAGTTCATTTTATGTACTGTATGGGAACTGGAAACTTTCGTAGGACATTTTGATTAAAATTTCGATCAAATATTGGGCATTGTGTCGCTCCTAAATATATCTACACATTCTGAAAATTCAGCATAATTTAGTTTAGAATAAACCGTTGAAATAGATTATGAAATATTTTTATCGAAAAATATATGATAATTATTGATAAACGCTGCTGTGTAAACAGAGTTATCCTGATAATTACTGAAGAGTGCGTGGTTTTGTATTTACGATAATTATGATAAACGATCATAGAATTTGTGGTGAAATTATGAATGAAGTTATCTCTAAAAGGTGTTACAACCACGTTTAATGGCATGAGATTTCTGTGTCGTGTAAGATTCAGAATAATCTGTCACCAACAATTTCTGTGTTCTTGAGCAAAGCACTTCCTTTTACGTTGCTCTCCTGGTTGGACAATAACGGAATCTTTGGCAAGATATCACGGATGTTTCGCGGTAATTTATTATCGTGTAAACTATTGAGAAATGTAATTAGCTATTGCATAATCATTAATTTTTCCTCGTTTTCTCAATAAATATATGCGCAGAGGAAAGAAAATAAAAAAAGAATACTAATCGTAAGTGGTGGTAAAAAGAGAAAGCTTGAAATCTTAAAATTTAAGCGAATGTTTCAAGGAATATTTCAATCTGCAATGGATATAAAAGGAATGTGACGATAATATGTTCGGTTTCTAGTGAGGTTTAGAGGTGGCCTGACCTTGAGCACATTCTACGTATGTGGACCTACTTCATCACCCTCGATAGAACCTGGGAGGCTAAGTACTCTCCCTGATTACTGGAACTTTAGAAAACAATGCCTAGACTTGGACTGAACACTGGTGTGGTTTCCACTAGTCTTCTCTGAGTAGATGAGATTGGAATTCCGAATCTTGAAGATATAGCGTGAATCATCTCCCGATGAGTTAGCAATTCTGCCACTCTCCAACCAGTAGAGCAATGTGAAATGAAGTACGTTGCTGCTGAACACAATGCTGCATCCTAACAATTAGGCCACACGTCTTCACTTGTTCCGCTTACACAACAGAAATTCAGCCATGACATTAGGCGATGCACATATAATAGCAACGGCTCCTGATATATGCAGAAGGCTAACAGTTTTGAGGGGTTAGGTTAAAGGATGCGATTGGCCCCACTACTTCTACTGTACTTTATTTTATCACCTTCAAAATAATGATAGCGGAAATATGTCTGGAAAGGATTTAATATCCGAACATACAGTGCCGCAGCAACGATGTAAAATAATTTTTTTCCAGCAATCTACTGAAGCACCTACCTCTTTATCATTATCATTTGATTATTTATCCTCAACGGAAGGGCTCAGTCCATTACATAGCTTCCAATACTTGACACGTACTTTATTTTGTAAACAATATAGCATTGAAAGCGAATGATTACTGCGGGAATTAAATTTAAAACGTAGTGAGAACGTATAAACACAAGTCTCTCAGCACTGTAAATATTCTCTAATCCATCTCCCGAAATAAAATTTTCTAGCGTATGCCACAAACGTTTAACTTTGGTTTGACGCCAAAAGTTTCTGGAAAAAAGGTTAAAAGTTTATATCGATTCCAGTAACTACCTGTCGTTTTATGAATCACGTTTCATTTGTTTTCACTGCTGCCCTTTGTTTTCTTTTTCTGACATTTCTTTTCTTTCTTGATCGTTTTCCTCAACAATAAGGATATATTCCACGCAACACATCTGTCCTCTTCCTTGCAAATCAAGAGAGCACTGCTATTATTTGCCACATTCAAAGTATGGTATCCGCTAATTTGTTTATAGGAATGAGCACAAGTGTTACTTTTACTGTCCCAAGAGCTGTCTCATGGCATCTTTGAAAAGTGAAATTTTCTTCTTGTCTTTCCTAGTCTTATAGTTTTATATCAGATAAAAATCATTTGAAATATACTCACCTGAATTTGAAATATATTCACCTGAATATACTCTTTACTCTTTAACTTGTTTCAGTCATTTGACTGTGGCCATGCTGGAGCACCGCCTTTAGTCGAGCAAATCTACCCCAGAACTTCTCCTTTGTAAGCCTAGTACTTATTCTATCGGTCTCTTTTGCCGAACCGCTAAGTTACGTGGGCGTAAACACATCAGCATCGGTTGTCAAGCGATGTTGGGGGGGGGGCACAGACACACATATACACACACGTACATATATATACATATATACGACGGGATTCTTTCAGTTTCCGCCTACCAAATCCACTCACAAGACTTTGGTCGGCCCGTGGCTGTAGTAGAAGACACTTGCCCAACGTTCCACGCAGTGAGACTGAAGCCGTAACCATGTGGTTGGTGAAAACGCTACTTAACACACAGCTACGCCTACGCCTAAATAGTAACAGTACATTCTGCATTCCACCAACGCTCTCCTCATCTCAAAACCTGTCTGACATCAGCTGGGTAGGGTTCAAGGCACCGATGAATATTGAGACTTACAAATCTGTTTGGATGACATCTGAGCATGTCACATCACGTCCGCCCTATTTTAAACATTCGCACATGCTGTAGTACAAAGCTGACTACCAACCGCAATCCGCATTCTTTTACAGTCTCAATTATCTTCATGTTTGTATCTCTTAGCTCCATAAACTCACACCAAACTTATGAACTGTCTCAAATCAAACGATTCCTATCTGTCTTCTGAATGTGCCTCGTAGTTGAATGTGTAGTATATGGTACCATATATTTTCTTCTTTCGATTGGGAAATTTTTCTAGAAATTTCTTCAAGAGCTTCTTATGTATGTGTGGGCACTAACTCGGTGCAAGATTCATCTTTAAGTAGAAAAAAAGAACATATATTTTTTCTTCGCTTTCACACAGATTATATCCTGCGGCAAAGAGACAGATAGTTTTTACGAAATTCTTCCAATTCTTCGAGCTGATTGTTGTGCTGATACCCGTTTTAAGAATATATATATATAATATATATATATATATATATATATATATATATATATATATATATATATATATATCCATATATATATATATATACATATATATATATATATATATTATATATATATATATATATATATTATATATATATATATATATATATATATAATATATATATATATATATATATATATATATATAATATATATATATATATTATATATATATATATATATATATATATATATATATATATAATATATATATATATATATATATATATATATAAAATCAGACG
>NC_042999.1:33986240-34016240 GCF_006345805.1 Octopus sinensis | reverse complement strand
ATATATAATATATATATATATATATATATATATATATATATATATATATATATATATATATTTATATGTAACTGTGTTAAATGCGTGCATGTCATAGAGCCTTTTGTAAATGACATTTGTATCGAAGAGAAATCAAAATATTTTGCACATGCTTTTCTGTAGACAAATTTCTTGAAAATATCTTTTGCAGTACTGCCTTCCCACTACATGGAATGAAAAAATAATTTTAGTATATATTGATTTTCCCCATGATTATTATGCACGTGAATAATTTTAACTGATTTTTAATATTCTTTCTAATAAGTGAATTTAATAGCATACCAATGCATATGTTTGATTTTGTATTCAGAGCAAATGAATAAAACCTGGGTGTCCATAAAGGAAAGAAATACTTTTAAGTACTTTTAACTAGTTTAACTATATCACATATACGCATATAAGTGAATACATTCTTATAAGCACATGTACACACATACGTGAATTTATCCATACGTATATATATATATATATATATATATATATACGAGAAAAGAAGCAACAAGAATGGATTGGTTTTTAGTACAATTGTTTCATACAAAGACAGGCTTTATTACAAGTTGCAAAAATTGCAGCAGATAAAAGTGTCCCGTACTCATCAGCTAAAATACATTTGAGTTCTCTAGACATCTTAGTGGGTGAGGTTATACTCATGAAATATTGGAGATAGTTCCATTAGAGGCAGATATAGGTTGTAAACAGTTTTCCAAAGTTCCTTAATGATGATGCACAGTCTTATCACAGATTTTTAAAAAACTTATGAGTTTCGAAGAGAAGATGAATCAATCCATAGTGTAGATTTAAATTTCCAGAGATATGAGGAGAATGATGCACAGACTTATCACAGGTTTTTAAAAACTTATTAGCTTCACAGTAAAGATGAATTAATCCATAGTGAAGTCACAGAAAAGATGAATTAATCCATAGTGAAGCATATATATATATATATATTATATATATATATATATATATATATATATATATATATATATTATGATATAGTTGTGAGTTGTGTGTAGGTAGCCAACTGGAAACGATGTTTCCCTGGGGCTGAAAGACAGTAACATTTTTAGTATTCGGTACTTTTACTGCTTATCTCTCGCTTAGAGTTTTAAAACAAGTTGTTTTTTTTCTCTTTACGAGATCAGGAAATGTGTGTAACTAAGTAAATAAATAGTATTTTCGAATGGGGAGAGCCCCTGCACTAGCCGGTGATTAGCTCACACTAGGACGGGTAACTAACCCAGATATCTACGTCTGTGAGTATCACGTAAGGGTAGAGATGGAAGCGATGGCCTCCTTTGCACATACTATACTGTGTGTCTGTAGCCAATTGGAAAAGATGGTTTCCTGGGGCTAAGACACAGTAACATCTTCCTTGTATAGGACTGCCACATTTATTCGTTGGTGAATAAACTTTATATTATATTATCTTTGAAAAGAACTGTTTTATTGAAACATATCCATTATAGCGAAAAACATAGTGTTTGAATTAGTACCAAGAGAACAATTGTGTACGTATCCTGAGGCTGTATTTCTTATTAACAAAACACAAGATAACATTAATCAATAAACACATTGAATTAGCTCTTAGAGAGTTTCTTTTCGTAAGGAAAGCAAGAGTATGCATCATTATAGGTAAAGAACAGTGTATGTAACATAAATAATGCAAATAATAAGAAAACATGGGATGGTAATTTTGCTATTTTATTTTCGGATATGTTTCCAACTGATAAAAATCGTTGTATTAATTGCATACGACACTACAGTGGTATATATATATATACTGCTGTCTTTAACCTAATACATATTTCTAACGATGATCAAAAATAGAACCTTATAAAGATTTATTTCATATATGTTTCATTATCTATAATCTTTCTAGTAGAGCTGTACAATTTGATACGTAATATCCTATATGATTAGTCTCCCGAAATGTTCGCCAACATAATTTCTGTTTTATTTTCATTTTTATGTAGGAGTTCACAAAGGAGAAAAGAAAAATGAACAAAAAATAAGATAAATAACGATTTTATTATATAATGCTGGCGCTAATAAGTGAAAAATATATTTTCGTAATATTTGTATACTGTACTATATTTGTTTGTTTAGAAACGCTGTAATATTACTCTAGAATTTTGCCAATTTATCTGTTGCATATCACAGCTATCAATCTGAATTTTCAAGTTCAAATGAGTCACATTCACGTTATTATTTCTAACAGGAGATAACACGTGGGATGGAGACTCGCTGAAGAGGTCGCAAGATGTGTGACGAAAGATTTATGTCCTATTGTAGCTACCCAGAAAATACCATTAGTATCTAAGGTAAAAATTTGATTTATCATATTCAATGGAGATCTTAAAATATGTTTCTGATGAGATATTACAGCTTTGTGAACGGCAACATCTCAAAGACAAAATCATTTACTACATCAAGGAAATATTTGTCGACATTAATCTCGTTTTGTTCGGGAGGCACACGTTTCAAATCCTGAAATTCACTAAAAGAACTGGGCCTCAAATATCCGTTGATATTTCCTCTGAAACTCACATACATAGCATATCAAACCTAAACAATTACAGTTCCTCTAGAAATCTACTACTACTACTACCACTACTACTACTACTACTACTACTACTACTACTACTACTACTACTACTACTACTACTACTACTACTACTACTACTACTACTACTACAACTACCACTACTGCTACTGCTGCTGCAGCTGCCACCACCACCACGACCACATATTAACTACATTACCTTCGGCAACAATAGCAGAGACAGGAAGAGTAGCTTTTTTCTGGACCTACTTAGAAGGATATGACTTCGCTAACCAAGAACAGGTGATAGCCGCTAAATACCTGATATACACGTGGGACAAACATACTACCAAACCACCACATTGTGATAAAAAGTGCTGGGTCAGCTATACCAGTGTGGGAGACATCACGCATACCATCAGCTGCTGCTCCACAATGTCTACGAAATAGGACCTACCCCGGAGGCATGAGATAGTTACGAAGATCTTTTACAATGCTATCTGCAGAGCTGGACGGCCCTGCTGCATACATCAAAAGTATATCAGAACCGCCAAGTACTCACACCTCTAAAAACAAAGAATACTGGTGGGACAACCCAATGAAAACATCAGTTCGGTGCAAATATAACAAGCCTAACGTTGTTCGGTGCGACAGAGAACAACATTCATGCACTATTATAGGACAAGGCGAAGACTTATGGCAAATTAATACGGAAAATACAGTGTTCTTCTACTCTGGCTATGAATTGTCATTTGTACTGAACATCATTTGTGCAATAAGTTACGTACCCACAATTTTGTACAAAAACCTACAAACACTTGGTTTCACGGAAAAGAGCAAAAGTACCTGACGCGCTTTCTCTAAATCCCATGTATTAGTGGCACAGGAAAAATTTCTAAGCACATTCGAGACATTCTCCATCTGGGATTCTAATGTGAATAGATGGAAATACTTGGATGTATGTCTCCATATACTCACAATCACCGTGAGTAATTGTTTTACGTTTCGAGCATAGCTCCTCTTCAGGAACAGGAATAGCAACAAATCCAATGGGAAGATGGAGGATAAAATCCCCAATAATCCACGTACGATAACATTTTTAAAGTATATATGTGTATCTTAACTAAAAATGTGCTGTTACTCCGGTAGCAACCACCTTGAACTTGATCAAGCATAACTTCAAAGAAACATTATCCGTCCATCCATGCATATATGCATGCATCCATCCATGCAAACATACATGAAAAATGTATACTAATCTGCGCATGTGTATGTTTTTGCCTACTCACATATTCGTATAGACTACTATATGATAATGCATCAGATCAAGTCCATGTATATCAGAAGATAACTTAATCATTATGTACGTAAAAATGGATATAATATTCGCAAGAATGTAACGTTTAGCTAGGTCTATATCATAGAGTAAAATATAAAAAAATGGTAAAATATAGAAATCAGTAATCTCCAATTATGAAAACTACTATATGTATAAAACAATATACGCACCATAATGTGTATAAACCTCGCAATTATTATGCCCTATTAGTATTTTCCATGTAGATCAAATTTATAATTGACAAATAATACTATTTGGACACCACATTTTTAATGAAATATAATTTCAGCATGTCACTATGTACTCTTTACTCTTTTACTCTTTTACTTGTTTCAGTCATTTGACTGTGGCCATGTTGGAGCACCACATTTAGTCGAGCAAATCGACCCCAGTACTTATGCTACCGATCTCTTTTGTCGATCCGCTAGGTTACGGGGACGTAAACACACCAGCATCGGTTGTCAAGTGATGTTGGGGAAGAAACACAGATACACAAACAAACACAAACACACAAACACACACACACACACACACACACACACATACATATATATATATATATATATATATATATATACGACAGACTTCTTTCAGTTTTCGTCTACCAAATCCACTCACAAGGCATTGGTCGACCCGATGCTATAGTAGAAGACACTGGCCCAAGGTGCCACGCAGTGGGACTGAATCCGGAATCATGTGGTTCGTAAGCAAGCTACTCAACACACAGCCACTCCTACGCCTGTGTTATATGAGTTATATATATATATGTGTTACGTGTGTTATATTCGGTGATGTATTGAAAAATCTACTTGGTGTTTCACTATATCAAATAAATTATTTTATTTCTCGAATTACTGCATCCGGCATTGACCAGAAGGAAATTAATTGGTAATAATACAAACAAGTTAAAGCATATTTAAATTTGTTTTCAAATTAGTTGAAATAAAAATGGTGAAATAAATAGATTTTGAAACATAACATTTGTAAACATAGTTATATAATGCTTTAGATTTTACTGGAAACAACCTTCAGAAAGATATCTGATGTAACATGTCAATGTACATGATCAATGAATTAATCAATGTTAAAAAAAATACATACAAACACAGACACTCAGTTACACACAAACACATACACACAAACAAACATACACACAAACATGCGCACGCACGCGCACACACACACACACACACACACACAACACACACACACACACATACATATATATATATATATATATATATATATATATATATATATATACGACAGACTTCTTTCAGTTTTCGTCTACCAAATCCACTCACAAGGCTTTGGTCGACCCGATGCTATAGTAGAAGACACTGGCCCAAGGTGCCACGCAGTGGGACTGAATCCGGAATCATGTGGTTCGTAAGCAAGCTACTTAACACACAGCCACTCCTACGCCTGTGTTATATGAGTTATATATATATATGTGTTACGTGTGTTATATTCGGTGATGTATTGAAAAATCTACTTGGTGTTTCACTATATCAAATAAATTATTTTATTTCTCGAATTACTGCATCCGGCATTGACCAGAAGGAAATTAATTGGTAATAATACAAACAAGTTAAAGCATATTTAAATTTGTTTTCAAATTAGTTGAAATAAAAATGGTGAAATAAATAGATTTTGAAACATAACATTTGTAAACATAGTTATATAATGCTTTAGATTTTACTGGAAACAACCTTCAGAAAGATATCTGATGTAACATGTCAATGTACATGATCAATGAATTAATCAATGTTAAAACAAATACATACAAACACAGACACTCAGTTACACACAAACACATACACACAAACAAACATACACACAAACATGCGCACGCACGCGCACACACACACACACACACACACAAATACTCGCAGATATACACATAGTGCTTAGCGTAAGTGTAGTCAAAAATAACGTTACCAATACATTAAAAGTTACAAATCCTAATGACTTCACTGATTAACGACCACCTTAAATGGAGAGAAATGTTAGTGAATGTATTATCTGATGAATTTAAATTTAAATATATTATCTAATTTATACAATCAAACCATCAAATTCAATTTACATGCACATACATATATATATAAATATATATATTTAGATATACATACATGCATATCTATATATACACGCACACACACACACACATACACACACACACATACACATACACATATATAATTAGTTGAACAAAACAAAAACAAAAAAAATACAGAGCGTACGTAGCACAAGCAATGCATTAATAAACGTTCGGAGAAGGTAACGAGTAATTGTTTTACGTTTCGAGCATAGCTCCTCTTCAGGAACAGGAATAGCAACAAATCCAAAGGGAAGATGGAGGATAAAATCCCCAATAATCTCCGTACGATAACATTTTTAAAGTATATATGTGGTCCGATCAATAAGTATCCGGAGGGTTGCCATAGCAACGAAGCTAAAGCGTGTGGAGTAAAATCGCTTGGTACACATAGACTTTAAACTCTACTATGTGTGCATAGTAGAGTCTGCACGACGGTCTGCTCTCAGTTCCCATCTAAGAAAAACACTCACAAGACTTTAGTTGGCCCGAAGCTACTGTAGAAGATATTTGTCTAAGTTTCCACGCAGTGGGTGGGGAACCTGGAACCATGTACTTGGCGACAAAACAACCTCGTCTTCTTCTATTGTATGACTATTACTTCAATGTCACACACGTTCATTCTCTTATACTGTATGTATAACAACATAGCACTGACCTCGTAACTTGGTACTCACGAATAAAATCTGTCTTCCAATATTCTTATTCTCTGATTACCGATTCGTAATTCGATATATATGGCGACGTCAACCTATTGTTGACTCCTAAGCATGCGCGACATTTTCTACTAAAACTGGCTAAATTATTTAGAAATCATAATTGCAATTGAACTCACATTCATCACATTAATATTTTACGTTGAGCTATGGACCTTCTAATTGAATATGTCCACTAGTCACTATAACATATGCTAGCAATAAATTTCCATGATATTGCATTTTCAATGCAAATGGCTTCCAGCATATTTAGCAGTTGATATTTCAAATAAAAGCGGTAAAAACCAGGAACTACTTAAATCCAGCCTGAGCATAATCAACCATGAATAAATATTTCATAATGATTGCGATTCTAAAATGTTGAAGATATTAAATGATAAATATAGATTTGCTGGCTGATGTAATTAATTGTATTATTGACTTAATTATATATTTCAATTATAAAATCAGATCCTTATTTCGATGTGACATAGTTATGCTATATAGCATCCTAGGATATGTATATTGAGATCATAATATCGATTTTTTACATTGGCTTAAATTACAAAGCATGTATGCTCATCGTAGTGATCAACCGCAGTGAATTACTGGTACATATATCGGAAAACGTGAGTTGCATTGCAAAATTTACTTGATGGCCTTTAACTCGTTTACAGTTTTGACTACCACACGGCCGTTTAAATTTCAGTAGAATTGATTTCCAATATTTACACAAGGCTATACAGTGATATAGAATGTAGTTGGAATATATTATAGAACGCTGTCTTCGATACTTATTTTATCCAGGCGACAACATTGTACGTTTAATGTCATACATAGCATTATCAGAACACACTGTTAGTAAATAGTTCTATAATAAATCTATTTTGAACTATACTCTATTCGTTCATATTTGCATTGAATTTCATGTTACTATTTTTGTACCAGTTATAGTTAGTTAAGAGACTTTGATAGAATCTACAATATAAAGATTTAAAATAGTTGAATTCTAAAACATTTAATGCTGGCCTTACGTAGTCAAAAAGATTATGAATGTCATTGGCGTTTCAAAGAAATACGTATGTATGGTTTATTTATATTATTAAATAATAAGCCAAATAAAAACGATTATTATTACAAACGTAATGTTCACACAAACATTCACTTGTACAAGCACGCATACACTTGGGAATGTGCAGACACTAAATCACAAAGAAAAGCAAAATCGAAATCTTCTTCCTGAGCTGATGTCTGAAGGACAGATTTTATATATTTAATGGAATTTTATTTGTATCCTTTTTGTATATTTTCCAATATACAATAACACAAATTGGGATTTTCAATACCAATAGTTGCAGGAAAATTACTGTTAAATGTCATAAATCTAAATAAAAATCGATTTATTCAGAAAATCTACGCTATTGAAGAAGCTTTACAATAAATGAAACCGAACGTGTATTTAACTATTGGAGACATTATTTAGGCGTAAGAGAAAAATACGATTACAACCTCACAGAAATAGCGTTATTATATTTCAAAATATCACTTTATAGAGCTACGAATTTGAATTGTTTACTACTCACTTAAGGTATAATGCACATATTCAAAAATAAATTTATGGGTAATATATTTCCTAATTTTATTGAGTTATTCACTTCATGTTGCTTTATTGTCTGTTTATATTTTAACTCTGCTGTTTTGCACACTATTTGACTATTTCAAAGTTACTTCTATTAGCATCGATTTGTTTAATTGTTGCAGTAACCCATTTTTTCCCTTTGCTCATAGCATTTCTTACACTTAAAGTTGATACGCAACATTTACAAATAATTATAAGAAATGAGAATATGATACATATAGAGAGTATCCATACATTTCCATACCTTGATATATATCGTATCTACGTTGACTCACTAATTCGAAATAGATTGTATAATGTGTGATTATATACCTTCAAACATATAAAAGGTTTCTCGTAGTCTTTCAAAAATACCCCTTTACTTTCAATGCCTGAAGACTGTTATAGCAGATATTACTTTTATTAACGCCTATTTCGATGAATTAATTTCTGATATTATATTTGGCCAATATACTCAGTACAAGTCGAAAAGCAGTACGTCTGCAGTGAAAACCATTCCGGTTGTGATCCTGTAGTATATAAAATACATCGACTCCAATGTAAAAAATCACTTTTGATTTTTCAGTTTGGCTTATAATTGCTAACAAGTACTAGCTCTCTTGCAGAGAGAACGTTCCGTTTTGGTGGTAGAAAGGATTACTAATCAGTGACAGTGCTAGATTTTAAAGAGCGGGCTTGAATGTTATTGTACTGGTGTAATACAGTAGAAACACCAGGGTCTCGGTGGAAATAAACTATTGTAATTTGGTAGATAACACAGTGCGTGAGAGTCATTGCACCATTTTAATATTCGAGCAATAGAAGCATGCGGGAAATATTGGATTCTTACAAGGATATAGAAAACGTAGACATAAAAAGCTGCAGAAATGTCAGGGAGGTCAACGTGTAAGGAACAATACGTCCCTACAAAGCGAGAAAAACACTACTCGATGAACCTGAAATGTTTGTTTAGTGTCCACAAATGACTCGCAGCATTACGGTAAGACAGGCAACTATCATAAAGAGAAGGTTGCTGAAATATGTACGGGTGCTTATTTAATCGATTAACATGCCTCAAAATGATTCTGTAAGAGACTTACATTCACATTAAAGAAACCATAACTAAAATAAGTAGACTTTTCTAGTTAGCTCAGGGTCACAACCTTCCTAAATATGTAAACTAAGTGCAAACTGACACACACGCTTACAGACACAGATAGACACACATACACAAATGTAAGTGCATGCGTATACGGGTGTCTGTATATAAATATATAAGTTTGCATGTATATATGTGCATGTGTGTGTGAGCGGGTGCATTTGTACATATGTTCGCATACTTGTATGCATACAAACATGCACACACAGACCACATATTTCTTCCTCTCTCTCTCTCTCTCTCTCTCTCTCTCTCTATATATATATATATATATATATAGCAGAAACAACTGCATCAGCTAATGAAGTTCGGTGTTCTTTCTTTGATATATAGATATATAATGAGGTGCATAAATAAAAATAAATATTTACTGCAGTCCATGAGTGTTACAGTGGTAGAGACCATATTCTTACAATCTAGTTAACGATATAATTTTGGCCCTCTGTGGACTATTATTGGCTGCTTGTGCCTGGCTAATTTGTGAAAATTGACAATTAAAATTGCTCTACAAAATAGGGTTCGTCTTTACATAGTTACTCTATAAATCACTGGTAAATATAGTGTTTGCACACCATAAAAACATGCTTTTTACGAAAACTATCCTCGGATTGTTTCTATCACAGATGAAATTATTTAATTCTCCCTATTAATTGTGTTCTGGTTTGGTGAATAAAAAAGCAAAAACAACTAATTTCATTTTATTTATTTCGGGGTCACATTCATTTTTATACAAATCTTGGGAAAATCTGTCAGTTCTTTGTGTTTCTCTCTATAGATTTTGTTTTTTTAAGATCTATTTCGGAGTAAATAACTAGTAATAATATGTTGCATCACCAAATACAAATCATACATAAATTGAACTTGCGATTGTTGAAAGGAAACTTTCAGAATGGGCGTTAATCTATTCTTGCGCTCGCCTAATATATGTTTAATATAATTCTGCAAGCATAATAATTTTTTACCATAATTATTTAGCAGCTACTAAATATAATATAGCATTTCTTTCTATCCATAATAAGACAGTGGTTGGTGTAAAAATTGCTAGTTCTTCGCTGCTACCAAGCGGTGAATACGTTTAATTTTTGTTTGAGGCATATATTCCCACCGAAAATTTCTTAGAACACTGCCAACATTTTTCCCTCTCAGAGATAATATAAGAGCTGAGTGATTAATTATAACAAACTAATTTCATTATACCCAGCCGGGAACAACTGATAACTTAACAGTTAATTTTGTGTTCATACAAAGCAAACTATAAAAAAACTAATTAGTTACATTATAAGCATCAAATGAAGTGTTATTGAGTACGTGATGCTAATATATACATATATCCTACTAATGCTAAGTAGATTTGGATTATAAACTAGATTGGAGGAATTATGTTAAGTGAAAAGAAATTCATAAAATTAAGACCAACATGGAAGATAACTACCATACTAAATTAAATTACCAATAATGAGTTGTGAGGTTTATGCTAAAAAAACACCTGCCGTCGCCAAACAGGACGCATCGCAACTCCTCATCCTGTGTCACTGCTAATCACAGATATTTTCTTTCTAATTTGCAGGAAAGTATTTTGTATTCCTTATATGCTTTTGCAGCTACAAGCCACTGATAAATATTTTACAATTCTTTCGTTCAAAAACAAACCCCAAAAAAAACAAGTAGATTATTGTTATAGCAACTGCTGTTACATATTTGCGAATGTATTCCAATCTGACTAAAACAGAAAACACTCATAATTAGAAAGAATTGGAATCTGAGAACAACTTTTACCTTTCTTTATTCAAATTTTGCGGGGGAAAGCTATAAACTGTACTTGTAATACTAATACTGAGATAGCCCAGAATTCTAGTCTATTTCTGCAATTTTTTTCGGCAAATAATCAGAGTGATACATAGCTCATTGTATATCCCTATAATGATTTGTAAATCGGGAAGATTATCTTTAAAACATGTCTGATGTATATATATATATATATATATATATATATATATATATATATATATATATATATATATATATATATATATATATATATATATATATACATATATATATATAATATATATACATATACATATACATATATATATTATATATACATATATATATATATATAATATATATATATATATATATATATATACATACATATATATATATATATTTATATGTATATGTATATATATATATATATATATATATATATATATATATATATATATATATATATATATGTACGGAAAAAATTGATTGTCAGTTCACTTTTGAGCAGATGAGGTTTAAACTAGAGGCTCTGGTATGTAGAGACGCGCAAAAAATGTAGGGAGATAACTAAAATTTAAATAATTTGATACCAAGAAGACATAAACAAGATATTAGTGGTTTACCAAGTGTCCAGTAGCCTACTCTCAAATTCAGACAATATGTGTTTCGTCTTGTCTTCATTTTCAGCGTTTCTTATGATAACATTATCGTTACTCTCTTAGCTAATCAAGTGATCTTCTAGCTGTTGAAGACTTATCACATAATTATATATATACATACATATACATATATATATATATAATATATATATATATATATATATATGACTCTAATTTGGCTGTAAACAAACTTTAAACACACTTTCGTTGGACTAAAATGTAATACATAGATGATTCAAAATGTCTAATCAGAGATTCTAAATACCTTTTAAAACATTTTAGGACGCGCACATTAAGAAAATGTCGATGAAGGAACTTCGAAGATATTAACAATCTAAATACATGTATGGATATACACACTTCAAAGCTTTACAAATACATACAAACATATATCTATAATGAGTTATATATACACAATAATATACGTGACTTGTGTTTGTGCGCGTAGGTGCGCAACGTGTTGAAAATTAAAGGTAGCCGTCAGTTAGCTAAAATGATATTTCAATACGATTACTATATTAGAAGCTAACAACATTATTCTTCATTTCTATTATAATAGATCAAAATGTCATTAAGGTATTTAATCACTCAAGAAATTTATTATTAGTCACCCAGATGCAATCTCTAGTAATTACAGCAATTATAGCTGTGTATATGTAATGGAGAATTACAAATTAGATGACCCCAAAAGAAATAGATTTATTTTGAAGGACGAAAAAGACATTTTTTGTGGAAACCGTATCTCCTAAAATTCATAGATTTATATTAAGGGGCGACAAATACAATTTTTACAGCAACCTTATGGTAAGCTTGATCTGTTCTGGAAAATCTGACTTAGGTAGACTAAATATGGTTATTTTAGATAAGTATATACCGGTCCTTAAAGAAACGATAAGGTTAAAACTTTGGTCTAATTCCCACGAATTAATAAATCGATTAAATGGCATTAAATACATAAGTAGAAATGAATTTGATAGTTATTACTCTTCATCTTACCAAGTAGTTTTAAACAATGCCCTTGTTTGCGAGAAAAAACTCGAATCTAAATATGGAAGATATTAAAATAATTTTAGCTGCCAGAAAAAATATTGTAGAGTTTGAAAGCCAGTATTAGATTAAGAAAGATAATTGTGACAGCTATGATACTGATATGGGGTCCGCCAATCCAATTCTGCCCAATTTATAGATATAGTAGGTGCTTATATTTTATTTAGCTTAGGAAGGGATTTTCCTGAAATTACGGGTGGCTTATATAGGGATGATATCCTTTTTATCATTAAAAACCTATCTAGTACAAAATTAGAACTGTACAAAAAGACATTTTATTGATTTAAAGAAATGTTGGATTCTCCTTAACAATTGCAAATGAACATGAATCAATTAACGTCCTAGATGTTAACCTAAACCTCTTTACTGGCAAGCACGAACCGTTCCACAAGCCTAACTCCAATCGTAGATACATACTGGAAATAACCATCCCAATACTTAGTTTACAATATCTTTAGAAGAATATCTAATTTATCATCTGGTAGGGATATTTTAAACAAAAACGCAGACTCTTATATCATGGCACTCGGTAAAGCTGAGTTTAACCAAAAGTTAACGTATTATGCACAACATTTGTAGTACAGTTGCTCTAATAGCATTAGAATTACTCACGATAGCAATAAATTTAAATAACCTAGACGAAATAGGAATAAAGATCTGAACAATAAAAATAAACGACTAACGGATAATAATAATATGCAAGTTATGAAAACCAATTTATTGCTTCGTATGTCGGATAATGCTCATAAAATGTGTGATAAGAAGAAAATAATGAAATGAGGTTCGAAAAGTTGTAAATTGTAATGTAACATCCGATAAGAGCAATAGTATTTGGCTCGTTATTTCATTCGCTAAGAAAATTAAGAATAATTTGATGGTTCTATATAATAAACTATTTTATAAACATTTTACCAAAGAAAATAGATATCATAACGTAATTGACACCTGTTTCAGTTTTCTCTGTGAGGATTTTTCCGTATCTAAAATCATCTATGTTTTACATTCTAAAAAATGTCCCAAATTATTTCTTCCCTTAACGAGAGGAAATTATCAAATTTTCATAGCAATGATTCTCCGATGAAATGCAACAATAATAATACTCTAATAAATCAGGAATATATAAATAAATCTTCTAATTTACAAGGGAAAACAACCCACGTTGAATCCTGTTTTAACCTGTGGAATAAGAATAACAGTGTAAACAATAAATGTGATGAGATAAATCAGAATCGAAATATAAATACAAGTGAAAATAGATATTGTGATTGCAAAGTTAGGAATAACTGTTTCGTTAATAAGAATTGTAAAGAAAAAAAAGCGTAGTATATAGACGTAGATTGAAATCTGAATATAAGAATTTCTTTTACATCGGTCCCACGGAACACTATGTCGAGAACGTATCGCGAATCTTTAGTAATATGAATACGTCGTCTCCTACTAGCCTTAGAAAATTTATTTGGGGTTTGAAGAAGAATAAAATGTTACTGTGGAGTGGGCTAAGGCCTATAAAATTGGAAATTCTATTGTTTACCGTGTGTGGAAGAATTATTCCAAATCTTAAATATTAAACATATACTCCTTGACAGCAAAAAAGAAGGTGGGATATTCTGCGTTCACGCCTGTAAATATGTTTTGAAAAATTACCACTAAATATAATGTAAAAGTTACTAGGGCTATAAATTAGGTGGTGATCTCAGTATTAATATACTAGCAATTGTAACTAAACAGTTCTTAGTTGATATTATATTAATATTAAAATGTAAAATAAATGGAATTTATGAATATAAGGTTTTATTTAGAAGTAACTGTATTATATAAAGATTACTAGGACTTAAATTTAAGTACGCATCTCAGGAATTTGTGAATTATTATCACATATCCAGTTAAAGATACTACGTATTGATTTAATAATTATTTCATTTTCGTTTTTCATAATTTTCATTTGATAACGATAATGCTTTCCTCAATTAAGTACGTTGTATCTATTCGCATTATTATTTAAATAAATATATTTTGCACAGATTCAGCTCTGGTAAATAGTAAAAGTTGATTCGTCATTGTCTCGTAGATTTCAACAAAGGGACGCACAAATACTTTAAGAATGCATCACCTGTATGTCGCTATGGCTTTTATTTAAAAAATAATAATTTTAATTTATTACTTAATTATAATATCTAGCGATAGCAACAGGGTGACTCATTATACATTTCTTAATTTATTAAATACGTTGCTGGCTTTTTCATCTTTCATAATATAGATGAAAAATGTTTTTTGTTTCAAGTGTAGTAATAGTATCGCAATATCGTTTGAACTAACTAACGGCTACCTTTGTTTTTCAACACATTACATACACACACGGACAAATGAATTAAACAAATTTGCATATACATATGCATAAGTATGCAAAAAACGCACATATTTGAGGCTATAAAGGATCTACCAACACGTAGGAATGTAGCTGTTTTCTATCAAATTCTTCCCCTGGCAAATTTCCCAATTAGCTATATTCAATAGGATACTTTAATTTAATTTAATTTCTCAAATTGTATTACTTGGACATGAAAACAATTGTTTTCTTTTTCTCATACATAACATACCCATATCTATCAATGCGAAGCTAATATCTTTGAATTTTCACTGACACACTGGATAAATACGGGGAACTTGGATGCTGACATCCCTTTAAGTGAGTTAATTAATTATATATATATATATATATATATATATATATATATATATATATATATATATATATAACATACCATGAATGTAAACAGTTTGCTTCGCAAGCGTTGAGATGTATTGAAAGGTACGTAAATAATTTATTCTAAAACGTATGATAATGCTAATACAATAGCATGAACATTTAAATTTAACATCACATACTTATAAAGGTAGATTTATAAATCCTAAAATTGCAGAGGAAATCGTAATTGACCAGTTTAACTCAAAGGTTGCAGCACTTGACGCGTAATCACAGAGATGGGAGTTCGAGTCTCATGGATGTCGATCACGTACTATAGTATTAGTATCATCATGCGTTTCAGAATAAATCATTTCTCTATTTTTTATATATACAAGTATCATATAAGTCCCTTTACTGGAAATGTTTTGAATATATACATATATATATATACTTAATCGTCGAACAATAGAAAAGAGTACTCATCACCGCTTCTTCATGAATTAAGACTACTATTGGTTTCGTTTTAAGAAAAGTGTGAAAACATCCTAGTGTCTTAACAGATTTTTTAAAGCTGATCGCGTATATATATATATATATATATATATATATATATATATGTGTGTGTGTGTGTGTGTGTGTGTGTGTGTGGTGTGTGTGTGTGTGTGTGCGTGTGTGCATGTGTGTTTGAGTGTGTATGTGAGTGCGTATGTATACTTAAGTCGTTGTTCTCTATGCTGTCAAGTCCGCATTTCCGCCTGGTGTTTTCTTGGAAGAAGAAGTAATCAAAGTTGTCCGATGCTGCTCTCGCGTGTCAGCAGACTCATAAATTAGTCTGACTGTCTGATGTGTAGCAAATCGGCTTTTTCCCTTAGATAATTATTTTTCAGGACTTTCCTCCAGAAGTGTCAACGGGACGTAGTCATGTAAGTGATGTTATAGTGCTGTATGGTCAGTTGAAATTTGAATCTATAGTGACTCCCATGTACTACAGCAAAGTCTACAAAAATTAAGTTGTTGGAGAAAATGATCATAAGACATTCAATGATGTTACAGCCAGTATCCTTTGTGGTGAGCGTGGTATACATATCACTAAATATTGGCATCAAATTCTTGCACAAACCTATGAATTATTAGAGAGAAACTGAGTTGCATTCTTTGACCCCAGTGCTCGACTAGTAATTACTTTATCGACTCCGAAAGGATAAAAGGGAATTTCGACCTCAGCTGAATTTGACCTTAGAACGTAAAGGCAGACAGGGGTGCTAATGATTGTGCCAGCTGCCGATTCTATATCACCTCAAACATTATGATATCACATAATAGACAGGTTTTTGACAGACCAACTAAACTTGTGATCTCTGGTCTTGTTCAGTTTGCATGAAAGCACATACCTTACAGCATGCCCTCCAGATATGGCAAATACAAACAGATAAATATTGACATGCCATAGAATTAATTTTAAAAATTAGAAGCAGACACAGCATTAAAATCTAAACTTTGGGAAGTTTGTCTGGTATTTAGTAGCATGGCATAAACGTAATTGAAGTAATTAAAGCTAAATGGTGATTAGGAAATTATTTTTGAATTGCATTTATTGATTGCATCAAATCAAAATATTAAAAGAAAACAAAAATACTTTTATGTTTAAAACTTTACTCTTAATAAATCAACATCATTTATCAATCTAGATAATAAGTGATTAAGAGCGTTGCTATTCAAATAAAAATTCAGTATCGAAGGTGCAAAAATACAGAAAACAAATTATTTCATCAGATTAATTTACTAGAATATAAATTAATACATGAATGGTTATTATTATTGTTGTTATTATTATTATTATTATTATTATTATTATTATTGGTTTGATTCAAGTTCGCAGGACTTTTCTGCGTAGCGTGATATCACCTGTAAATTTAATATTCATTAGATTACAATGGTATTTCAAGTGCTTAGAAGCCCATGATAATTTCTCCTGACCCTAAACGGCAAACTGTCTGTAGAAGCCTTGCAGGACACCCTATTCCGATCTCCAGCAACCATCTGTCTATATCTTACACTTTCCAATAGGCACAACCTTCACAGTATACATATTCCAAATTCTTTTAATTTCAAATTTTAATGGATCGTGTCGTGTTTCTTTTAATGTTCCTGGAATCAAATAGACATGATGGATGAATGAGTAAACAACTTCACTTTATCTTGACTATTATTGTTATGTCTAGTCTGTAATTGTCTAGCTTCTTTGTTTGAATAGGGAAGTCCCGCAAAAACTAACAATTCTCCGACTTCAGTGCTCCTTCGATCCGATGTTCATACCATGTGTATCCAGTTTCAAATCCTCATCTCTGACAAAGCTTGGTCATGCCTCCGTTCCTTATATTCTTCCTATGCCAACTTGGGACATCTGGCAACGATGTATGCCGCTCCCTCGTTCCAATTTACAGATACCTTACAATTTTCATACAGATTCTCCCCATTGTTATTATTATTATTATTATTATTATTATTATTATTATTATTATTATTATTATTATTATTATTATTATTATTGTTGTTATTATTATTATTATTATTATTATTATTATTATTATTATTATTATTATTATTATTATTATCATTCAGTAGTTTTATTTTTATAACGTGCTTTCACTTCACTACCGAGCGCAGCTCTGTGTGCCTTGGGTATGTGCTGTGATTTGTTGTGATGCTCTGATGGTTACTTTATTGAATGTGTTCTGCGTAGGATGTGTGCAGTGCCCTAGTAATGCAATTTTCTGTATGTTATATGTGTTTGTAAGTCCTGGTGTTTTTGTTATGTATTTGTTTGAATATTTTTTTTATCATGCCTAATGGACCAACTATGATAGGAATTGTTTGTTTCTAGATTCCACATTCTAGTCACCTCTATTATTATTATTATTATTATTATTATTATTATTATTATTATTATTATTATTATTATAATTATTATTATTATTATTGTTGTTGTTGTTATTGTTGTTTTTTATTATTATTAGTAGTAGTATTGCATTTGCACAGCTTCTAACGCTGGAGATGTACTACAACGTTGTCTGTTCACTACCAGTGAACTAGGGTATCACGTCTTATTTTCAAGCACCTTAGTGCAGTATTCGAGGGGTTCCAAGCAGTGCTGTTTTCTAGGAGTGCTCCACCCTTGTTGCAGCCCCTATTTGTTCTACGTAGTTCTAGAGATGTTTGCTGACTGTTCCCAGGGCTCCGACAATTATTGATACTTCTACCACCTTTTTCAAAGACCACAACTGCTTAACTTCCCAAGCTAACCTGTCACTCTTGACTTTTCTTTCTTTCTTATCGCATACCTTGTTATATTATTATTATCATCGCATATTATTATTATTATTATTATTATTATTATTATTATTATTAGTAGTAGTAGTAGTAGTAGTAGTAGTAGTAGTAGTAGTGGTAGTAGCAGTTTTAGTAGTAGTTTAGTAGTAGTAGTAGTAGTAGTTTTAGTAGTAGTAGTTTTAGTAGTAGTAGTAGTAGTGGTGGTAGTAGCAGTTTTAGTAGTAGTTTAGTAGTAGTAGTATTAGTTTTAGTAGTAGTTTTAGTAGTAGTAGTAGTAGTAGTAGTAGTTGTAGTAGTAGTAGTAGTAGCAGCAGCAGCAGCAGTATCAGTATCATGATTATTATTATGATCGTCAGCCTGGCAAGCCTTGCTTGACCTAGCTTCTTGGATTTCATAAAGAAAAACGAATAACAGGCGAATTTGTGCCCTTCAATTTTATACTACCTTGGACAACCGATTAATTGCTGTAGAGTGGTGAGTTTACTATCCTGTGTTGTCCGCAGAGGCTCAAATACAAAATTCTTTTGTTTCTGTCTGGGATCTAAAGTAATATATACAGAGAAGAAGAGGCTATATGATGGTGGAGGTCAGATTCCGCACAGAAGAGGAGGCTAAGACTCACACTCTGAATCACCTCAAACACGAGGAGCTGTTGCTGATTCCATTCTTCTTCGGCCAGAGAATGGCCAAAATCATCATTCAACAGGTGCCGACAGAAATAGCCGTTTCCTTGACTAATTGCTGCAGTAAAGATAGGCATCGAGGAAGACGCATAAATCCTGGAAGTCTACCAGAGCAAAAAGGAGAAATGATCCGGGTGATGATAGAACTTCTCATTCAAACGACCCAAAGGAATATGAATCTCATCCCGGACCAGATCCTTCTCGCTGGAGGCAGCATAATTCTAGTTAGGATGGATGGAAGGAAAGCAATGTGCCATATTTGCTTTTAAAAGTTTTCTGCCCGAGATTCATTGGAAAAAAGAGACGGGTGTCCTCACTACACCAAACTTCGAATGACAAACGGCCACAAAACCTCGAGGGACAAAAGCAGCAGCAGCAGCACCATCACCAAAAGCAGAATAAGCCGTCGCAGCACTAACACGAACAACCATACACACACCAAGTTTCCCAAAGAATTCTCAGCACCCAAAAGATGTTTTCTTTTCTTTTCCGACAACATGGTCGTGTACAGGATAGTCTGCTTGAATGTATGTTTCCTGGGGTCGCGTTGGAAACGGAATCATTTGCTCACGGCACTGAATGTCGATATGGTGGTCATTAGTGAAACCGGAATTTCCGACTCACGGGACTTCCAACCCATTTTCGGTGACTATGAAGTGTGCGCATTTCCTAGTCGTCCGGGAGCGAGCGGTGTAAGCGCCGTGTAAAATCTGGATCTTGCAATACTGACGATCCTCTTGGATCTGGAAGGTAAGTCGATGGTCCTGGACGTGACAGATAGCAATGGACATACTTTGAGTCTAGTTGTCGTCTATGCCCCGACAGGCGTAGGACGACCAGATTTCTTCAGACATGTGGAAACCTTCCTGGGAACGTTCCGTTCTTTAGTGTTAATGGGAGATTGAGATAGAGTTTTAGATCTAAGGTGGGACTGTGTGAATTTAGCAGATAGGATAGGAGGGTTCAAAATACTCACAAACCTGCTCAGACGATTTCAACAGTCTGACAGGTATTGACTGGATTTTCCCGATGTGACAGTGTGGACCTGGTCAAACTGCAACGGGTCATCTAGATCATATCTCGATAGTGGATTATGTAGAATAACAAATTAGGATAACATAGGTTATCCACAGTTTAAAGTAGTTGACTACACAGATCCAGCCACATAGGCAGCAGTAGCAGCAGTGAGAAACCTTGCTTATTTGAATGAACCATTCAAAATGCATAATATATACATCTGGATGAGAAATATACAGAGTAGAGATGTGTGTAACAACTAGTCGTTGATGAATACACAAATGCATCTTTGCAGCAAACACGAGAAAAACCTAAAATTCTGTCAAGAGAAGAGTGCTTTGCGACTGTGTGGCGATTAATAGCCAATGAATGGATATAGTAGCTCTCGCCCATGTACTAAAGTGTGTAAGGTGAATTTGGAGTGATATCGACTTCTTTACATGAGCCAGAAAATATGGCAGCGTTGAGGTTAATTTCCCCTCTGAATCACATACACAAAAGCATTCTATTCTTTTGCGTAGGAAGAAATTTCTGTCCTCCCTCCAGCATATGTAGGCAGGGCGTTTGATGCAGTTAAAAATGTTATGTTACATCAGAATTCGATGTCTAGTCGGTGAGAGCATGCATTGATCTAGAGGCATCTGATTCAATGCTAGATATTAAAGCATCCCAAATATGAAAACTCACCCCAAATATGGTTGAAGCACATCAACCAGGTTAAACAATTTTTCTTCCTCTTGTTGTGGGTGTGTAGGAACTCACCGACATAAAACACATCTGGTCTTCAATACAGGTAAGAATTTGATGAAAATTGAAAGAAAAATCGGTATAATATAATACTACCAACTCGACAAACGCTGAATATCATGCAGTTCATCGAAACGACGCCAGAAATCAAAGGTGGAAGACGAAGGGCATGCATAGGTCAGAGTACAAATTATTTGAATGCCTTCTACACACAGCTATCGTTATGAGCGAAAAGAGAACCAGCACATCTGCCGGTCGTATGTCTACAACAACGAAGCTTATAACAGTAAAAGCTAACACAACAACAAACGCAATAACAAAAACAATATCAACAGCTAATACAACAATAAGAATGGGCGTCTTCTTCTTCTTCTTCTTCTTCTTCTCGCCGTCGTCGTCGTCATCATCATCATCACCATCGTCGTCATCATCATCATCACCATCCCCCTCCTCCTCCTCATCATCATCATCTTCATCATCATGATCATGATCATGATCATGATCATCATGATCATCATCTTCAGCATCATCATTGTTGTTTGAAAAGCGAGGATACTTGCTCGTGGCTCATCATCGTCGTCTTCATCATCATCATCATCATCATCATCGTCATCATCATCATCATCATAATCATTATCATCGGTGTTGTTGTATGAAAAGCGAGGATACTTGCTCGTGGCTCATGAATTTTCTTTAAAATTTGTTTTATTATTTGGTATCCGGATATCTGTTGGAATGTTTACTAAATAAACCTACTCGTTTTGCTTGTAGCGAGATGGCTTGGCGAAGAAACCTTGTATATTTACCATAAGATAAAGGAAAAGAAATCTGCGTGATTTCTCGTGAAATATAGGGTACCCTGGCACTAGAACATTTAAGCAATGACAGGCTATATTCTGAGGGGACAGATACAACTGCGACCAGGATTAAGGATCGAATTAACACCGCATGGATGGACATTTGTAGACGGAGACAAGAACATTATAAATTCAAGAACAACTTCATCACAAAGAACAGTAGATTAGCCAGATTTTATCACCTCATTAAATCACCCAAGAATAGCAACACGATCCAGATTAAACCCATCGTCTCCAGTGTGGAAGGCACTCTATATAAAATATGCTGGTTACTTTCTAACATCCTGCAAACCATACTGTCTACCTTTCCTGGACACGTCAAGAACTCCGACGAAGTCATCAAAAGACTGTACCACCTTCCCCCAGACCAACTCAGAGAAAACAGATATGTGTTTAGTCTTGACGTTGTATCAATGTACACATTGATCAAGCTATCTGAGAAACGTGTGTATCTATCTATCTATCTATCTATCTATCTATCTATCTATCTATCTATCTATCTATCTATCTATCTATCTATCTATCTATCTATCTATCTATCTATCTATCTATATATATATATATATATATAATATATATATATATATAATATATATATTATATATATATATGTGTGTGTGTGTATAGATAGATAGATAGATAGATAGATAGATAGATAGATAGATAGATAGATAGATAGATAGATAGATAGACAGATACATCGGCGAGCTGGCAGAACCGTTAGCACGCCGGTTGAAATGCGTAGCCGTATTTCGTCTGACGTTACGCTCTGAGTTCAAATTCCGCTGAGGTCGAATTTGCCTTTCATCCTTTCGGTATCAATAAATTAAGTAACTGTTACGCACTGGGGTCGATATAATCGACTTAATCCCTTTGTCTGTCCTTATATGTCCTCTCTATGTTAGCCCCTTGTTGTCAATAAAGAAATAAGATAGATAGATATAAATATATACATATATATATATATATATATATATATAATATATATATATATATATATATAAATAATTATATATACATATATATATATATATATATATATTATATATATATATATATATATATATATATATATATATATATATATATATATATAATATATATAATATTTAACTTGCAAATATTATTCATCATTAGGTGCGATGTAAATTGTTAGCAGGTGGGAAATGAATTGTAGTTTAAATAATAAGACACGTGGGATATGTATAAATCATAAAACGTATTGACAGGTTATTTCCTGTAATGCATATAGCTAACAAGAGACCACAATGGACATTATAATATAGCAAGTAATTATTATCTGATGAATGATATTACTTTGGAGTAATTGTTGCATTTGAAGATCAATACATTTCAGTACATCTAACTTAAAGAGGACTGAATGTCACATAGTTTATAAGGCTTATGCACCTTCCCAACATATATTTTCATTCGTTTATGTTCTGTTATACGTCTAGCGGCATTAAAAGGATATTACGTATCTTGGTTGACGTGTTAAACCTATTTGGCTGAATCCGTTTCTACATGACTTCCCATACACATTGTCTTTATTCCAAGTATAACAACTTGCATTCTTATTCGTATTATAATTTGCATTTCTTGTGTTTGGAGGCAGAGTTGTAATACTCTTTTCTACTCTAGGCACAAGGCCCGAAATGTTGGGGGAGGAGGTCATACGATTAGATCGACCTCAGTAAGCAACTGGTACTGAAATTATTGACCCCAAAAGGATGAAAAGCAAAGTCGGCCTCGGCAGAATTTGAACTCAGGCAGAGAAATAATACTGATACAATTGTTATTGTGAAAACACCAGATGAATTTTGTAATTAGACATTGTCTTCTATCCTTTTCCTTGCGTCTATTGCAATATATTACTTTTTTCTCTTACATTGAATCGAAGTTGAATTGTGTACATTTACGTTACTAAACGTAAATGATATATTAGTTGTCAACAACTTCAGGAAACCATCTTCTCTTCATTTTCCCGTCCGCATCAGTTTTATCTTCCTATAAAACGCAGTTTTCTTTCTAGAACTTTAAACAAAATAACCGCGAGCGCGTCACTCATGTCTTGAATGAATTACACTGATTAAATCTATTTCATTCTTACCTATTTCTCCTCAATGTCTTTGCTATTCTCCATTATTTTTATGGTTGTATAATTGCCGAATACATTTGCATCAAGTTTTTTTTATATTTTTGTATTTCACTCGCGGAGTTGTTCTGCTCTGCGCCATTTCATCAATTGTGTTAGGTCTCGTTGTTTTTTGCAATTCAGTTAACATTCCCTTGCGTGTAATATTCCAAATATTATGTGTGTGTGTGTTGCTTCTTAATGGATTTGGAAAGTTGATTTCATGTTCTTCAAATGTATCAGGGATAGGCGTTCTTTAAAAGGGGAAATCAATATCAATTTATATGAATCTCTTCTTACATAAAGATGGTTCACAATGTGCCAAGCACTAAAACATCTGAATTCGAAATTAGATACTGAATGTATAAATAAAGAAACACAAGTTAGGAGAAGAAAGAAAGACGACCGATGATCACGTGGGAGCCACGTGCGCAAGGGAGGAAGAATGGTACTTTCTCTCCCCCTCACTCCTCCCTTCCTCACGTGGCTCACACGTGACCATCGGTAATATTACTACTCATAACTCGTGTTTCTTTCCTTCTCTCCGTTTGTAGGTGGAGCAAAGAAGACGTGTTCTTTACTGTCTCCAGTTCAGGCTTGATTTACGCGTTCGCCACCACAACCACGGTTAGGCTTAACGGCCCTTCCTGATTGTTTTCACTGACCTGTTTGTGCTAGCAATTTTGACCCTCCGCAAAATCCCAAACTTTATATAATTTGCGTTGCAGGAGCAATAGTTTTATCGCATATGTGTGAGCGTGTGAAGTATTTGTCCACTAATCTAAGGGATCTTTTTCCCACGCAAGCGTTGTTGAGCGAAAAGGGAGGGAAAAATAAACGACTTTTACAGGTGCTGAGACCTGGCATATACGAGATATATTCCTTAAACCCACTGCGCGCCAAGGCATCAATGTAATAGGCCGCTGCGTCATCGAAAATTTCTTGACTGGCGGATAGGTTTGGAATGTTAAGATTTTCAAAATTATACAAAATTATAGGGTCAAAAGCGTCCGCGCTGGTGAAGGTTCCTATCACCATATTGGTTAATTTCTTAGCTTCACTGTCAATACTATTGTATTTATGTGGGAAGCGTATCTATATATATGTGTATTGATATCTTCTTAAAGGCTTACTCTCAATTGTAACTGTCGAGATCCAGGAGCGTCTCCACTCGAGCAGGGGTGTATGATTAATTAACTCCATCATATAAAAGGCAGAAGTTACAGCAACGCTGCATAATGACCAAATCGAGAAGTATTAAATCGGGTTATGCGAAGATGATTTCAAAGGTTTCTATGTCAACCTCCATCAAGTTTCCGGCACATGGACAAAACCAGTACGTTGGAAAAAGCCACTAAATACATATAAACCTACTAAGCTGGTTAGCCACGATGGCGATTTGACGACCAACTGCACGGCACCTTGTATCAAGCGGAAGAAGGTAGAAAATTCTATGCTATATATTAAAGGATAAAAAAATGCAAGTTATGCCTTGCTGAAAGATAGTATACCCTTTCTAGCTCTAAAATTGCCACTCCACTGCTGAATTCCAGATGAGAAAATTTTCAGCAAATGCAAAAATATGGGCAATTGCTTTCGGCGAACTGACAAACATCACCCTCTCTGGATCGAGATTTTAGACCTATTTTGATTCCACACCATCTTAAATGGACATAAATCTAATTATTTTACATTGTTCTTCTCTATTGCCGTTATCTTCACCACGCCATATGTGTGTATGTATGTATGTGTGTATGTGTGTGTGTAAATAAATGTATTAATGAATCAATAACAATTGTCAGTTGAAGTATATTAGCGAATTGTAAATGCGACTACAAAAAGATTTAGCTGAAAACTGTAATAACGCATGCAAATAAACATATCTCTGAATATGAGTATATTATATTGTGTATTGAAAAATATATTAATCAATCGATGAAACTTCTCATTTGTCCAAATCATTAGTACTTTGGAAATGATATTTAATTGAATTTTAATTGAATATTGTTATATAATTTGAATGCACTGGAATATTGAAAAACATGTAAAATTGGGGAAAATATAAACTGTGAAAACATGTTATGCGTCCAAATATAGATACACACAGACAAACATATTTTACGCGTATGTTTACATATAACTGGGTACGTTTGTTACTAATCAGTAATAAACGAATTATGTTGTGAATATATGCATGTCCAGAATGAGACTAAGATATATATATATATATATATTATATATATATATATAGAGAGAGAGAGAGAGAGCAAGGGAGAGAGAGAAAGTAGGAGAGAAAGAGTGGGTGAGAGAGAAAGAAGGAGAGAGAGAAAAAGTGGAAGAGAGAAAGTTAATAATTTAGAAATATTCATGTATGAATTCGAAGTCATTTTTTTTTGGTTTAACATTATATTTAAATTGCAAGAAAATTAATTGAAGATGAATAATATTGTTTCGTAAACAATAATAACCGTATCACCTAATTTACCAGGACCAGATCATGTTGTGTATATATTAATATTTCAATTACATTTGTTTTTATATGATTTCATTAAACAATTATGTGACAGTATATCCTACATATCTTGAATGGCTAACGATATTATTCAATCATATATTAAAGATGTAATTTAATAGGAACTCTGTGATTAATATTTGATTGTTTATACTGGGAGGTATTTAACGCTGTTTGGTGTGACATATTTACACATTTATATCATTAAATCGATGTACTAAATGAATAACAATCGCAGATAAAATCATTGTTTGCCATTTTATACAATTCCATAGCTTTCAGAGAAAATCAATAGGACGTGTGGATTTTATTTGAGGTATTTACATTAAATGCAAATGTTTCTGAAAACATAAGTAATGTGTCATAAAGAGCTCAGTGGTGGTTATAGTATAATCATGGTATATATATACATACATATATATATATATATATATATATATATATATATATTATATATATATATATATATATAACATTAGAATGATAGGCAATTAAGGATAAAATATCAAACTACACACATATGTACGTATAAAAATTCAGCCTACTAATAAACAGTTGTTAAACATGAATATGCCCCACAGTAAAGTATCATTTGAAAGGAATATCGTTTAACGAATAACAGACACCAGTTACGTAACCACATTATTTTTATGTACAGCTGTTTCTGCAATAGGTAGGCGTGATTGACATCTACGTACAGGTGTGACGTTTTATAACTTCTTTGGAGCTATTTAAACGATGTGTTTATTGTAGAAAGTATTTAAATGTATTTTGCAATAAATAGATACTTCATTTAAGTGGCTTCAAGGTTGCTAAATGATGTACGAGAATTCAATTCTGAGTGCACACTTCCTAAAAAGAGAAATAACTCTAAACTATTATTAGTAATGATGTAACTTATCGTTATAAATACGTACACAGAGGCACACTAGGAGTTCGCTGTCAACAACATCATTGTATAAGAATGATACGCGAGCGTGTGTGTGTGTTTGAAAACACATACGTATATACATACACACACACACACACATATATATATATATATATATATATATATATATGTGTGTGTGTGTGTGTGATAGATGTTCATAGAATGTGCTTATATATATAGCTAGATATAGATATATATATATATGTATAACGCCACGCATACATTTCCAAGTAAATTTGTATTTGCGAGTGTGTGTATGTATTAAATATTTGAAACGTATATATGATGGACTCTCTCCCGTCTAAGTGGATGTGTGAGCGTTTATCTTTACCAAACGGCCAGCACAAATTATTTGTTTAAATTGATCGAATGTTCGTGCCTCTCATTAGCTCACTCTCTCCATCAAATCGACGTTCTCTGAACAGGTGCACGGTGTATTACACACCAGGTGTCGAAGTGATCACACAGCAAAGTAAGATGAAGTGTTTCGCAACGCACCATCTTGGTATTGAAGTCACTATCTAGCAATCGTGCGTGCTCACATTAACCACTAAGGTATGCGCTCTAACTCCTTACACACACACACAAAGTCACACACATACACACATATCTATTTCACATGTATATATATATATATATATATATATAGAGAGAGAGAGAGAGGCATGCAGGAAGTAAATAGCGACCTTTAATTTTCAAAATCATTTATTTACTACGCAAAGCAGCGAACAATCGAAATGGAATCGATAGGTAGGATAACATGCTTTAGTGTTTAGTTGACATCCCCTTTGTAGTTTTTAATTCAGAAACTCTTTTTGGCATTGAACTGATGAGCTTTGTGATTGTCTCTTCTGGAATTTCTGCCCACTTTTCACGCAACTATTGAAACAATTTGTCTTTAGACTTACGTTTCCGTCGAGTTTTTCGTATAGCTCTATCTAGTATGCTCCAAAGATGTTCAATTAGGTTCATGTCAGGAGATTGGTTCGGCCTAGGAAGCTTTTTGATTTCATTTTTAGTCGGCCATTGTTGATTCCTTTTCGTTGTGTGGAATGGAGCCCCATCTTCCATGAATAAAACCTCATTTTTCGTCATGTTATCGTGTTAATACATCGGAAGTAGTCCTCGCTTAAGTCTTTCGATATATTTTTCAGAGTTTATGGTTCCAACACATTCGATCAGCTAAGAACGACCATTGCTGGTGACAGCATCCCATACCATTTCAGATATACCGCCATGTTTCACAATCGGTTGGAGTCTTTTCAAATCAAATTCTTGATTGGGAAGCCTCCCGACCCAAACATGTCCACTGTCTGAAAATAATGCAAATCTGGATTCATCTGAGAAAATCACTCTATCTCAAATGAACTGGATTTTTCTGACATCTTCGCTCATTTCTTTCTTTTCGTGATATTAATTGGTTGAAGGAGAGGTTTTCTTCTAGTTGTTCGTCCATAATACCCTATCTTATGCAGATATGTAACACACGTTCTTGGAGTAACTTCCAGCTGTTTTGCAATGTCAAAAGCCTTCGGACGGGGTTCTTTTTCCACAAATCCCTTCAAACAGGGAAGCTTCCTTTCCGAGGGCCCAGGTCAACTGGGACGAGAATCTTGAGTATTTTCCTCGGCTTTTGCATTGCACTAGAATTCTATTAACAGTAGTAATAGGAATTTGAAGATATCTGGCAAGTTTTTGCTGACTAAGACCAGACTTAGATTACTCTACAATACGACGTCTTGGAAAATCTGACGGTTCTGCTGAATTTTTTGTGCGTGGCATCGTTTCTCTTCGCAAATGTTTAATATAATGGTGCCTGGAATGAAAAAGAATAATTAGATTATAAATTCTACAGCGTTGAAAACATATTAAGACGCTTAGATGAGAAATTTGTAAATGAAAGGTGTCTATTTACTTCCTGCATATCTGTTGTATATATATTTACATACATACATACATACATACATACATACATACATATATATATATATATATATATATATTATATATATATATATATATATATATATATATATGTATATGTGTATATATATGAATATGTATATGTATATATATGTATATATATATGTATATATATATATGTGTGTGTGGTGTGTTGTGGTTATATAAT